>NW_020696810.1:0-1225 GCF_002925995.2 Terrapene triunguis
CGAGGGGCGGGGCCAGCGCCGGAGACTGACCGGCGCCTAGACAGGGCACTGCGCAAGCGCGCATGGGAGAAAGACTGCAATGCGCATGCGTGGGTTTTGACAGCCGGGACTGCGCCTGCGCCTGCGTACCGCGTTGATTCAGTCTACCGAGCATGCGCAACATTGGGCTGAGGGAATGTTATATTACGCGTGCGCTTTAATACGCATGCGCCGTTGTCCCCCCCCCGGCCGGTGGCTTACGATGCGCATGCGCAGTCCCGGTCCTTTGTTAAACCAGGCGGTGCTACAGTGCTGTTCCCAGTCCCGCTCCCCTGTTGCGCATGCGCCTCGCTCCTCCCCGACGGATCGAGGCGTCTACGCGCATGCGCTGGCCACCCCCGCGAGGCGCTAAGTGCGCATGCTCGGTGCCAGCTCCCCCTTAAAGGGCCAGCGCCGCTGTTTCCCTGCCGGTCCGGGAGCGCAGCCATGTGGCTCCCCCTGCTGGGGCTGCTGCTGCTCGGGGCGCCGGGGAAGGGGGCGGGGCACGGGGAGGACGAGAGGCGGCCCACCCCCTGCGAAGGTAAAGGGCGGGAGGGGCTCTTAAAGGGGCCATGTGCCCTGCCTGGGGCTATGGGGACTGGTCCATATGGGGCTATAGGGACCAGGGGCAGGGCCTGCAGGGCTGTGCCAGCTAATCAGGGGGCAGGCTGGCTTGGTGCACAGAGTCGAGCTCTCCCCAGATACTCATATGGTCTGTATGGGGCTATATGGACCAGGGAGGGGCTGCAAGGCCCAGGCAAGGAGAGGGGGCACAGCCATTCTATGCAACCCAAGCAAGGCCTGGCTCTGTCAGGGTAGGGTGGGAGAGGTGACCAGGCCGCCCCTATGGGGCTATAGGGACCAGGGATGGCCCCAGTGGGTGGGCATGCGGCTGTGTGGCCATGGATGGGGGCATACGGGCCAGGCGGGCGGCTGCTGACCACCTGTCCCCCCCACCCCCGGCAGTGTGCAAGTACCTGAGCCTGGAGCTGCAGGAGACCCTGGCGCAGAGCGCCCGCTCCAAGGAGGTGCTGGACTCGGGCAAGCGGAAGAGACGCATCCAATACAACACCTCGTAAGTGTGGGGGGGCTGGGGGGCAGGACGCCTGGGTTCTCTCCCCGGCTCTGGGAGGGCAGTGGGGGCTGGTGGGTCAGAGCAGGGGGGCTGGGGGGCAGGACGCCTGGGTTCTCTCCCCGGCTCTGGGAG
>NW_020696810.1:1325-5010 GCF_002925995.2 Terrapene triunguis
AGAGCAGGGGGGGCTGGGAGCCAGGACGCCTGGGTTCTCTCCCCGGCTCTGGGAGGGGAGTGAGGGCTGGTGGGTTAGAGCAGGGGGGGCTGGGAGCCAGGACGCCTGGGTTCTCACCCCGGCTCTGGGAGGGGAGTGGGGGCTGGTGGGTTAGAGCAGGGGGGCTGGGAGGCAGGTCGCCTGGATCCCTGTGATGTGACCCTCTCAGCCGCCACAGGCAGCGTACACCAATTGGCTGCTCCCAAAGGCCCGCGCACCCCGGCTGGCCGTTCGCCTCCGACCCTGCTCCGCACACGGCACCTCTTTGTCCGTCCCGTAAACATACCTGAGGTTATTTAACGAGCGGGGACGGGGGGGACCCCAGCAGGGAGACGTCTCAAGAATCTGCACAGCCAGGAACCATAACCTGTGTCCTAGAGCCTAGACTGAATTAACACCCCCCCACCCCGGCCCCGAGCGCTCAGTAGAACTGGGCCCTCGGCATGTCGGGAGTCCCAGAAACCCAATTTTCTTTTGACCCAAATCCCAGAATGTTCTTTGTTTTGTTTTGTTTTCCAACATCCAAAAGCAAATCTTATTATTTATTTTTTAACCAAACCTTGGAGATTTCCATCCAAATTGGTTCAGTTTCTGGGGTTTAAATTTCACCCTTTGCACAAAACCGGTTTGTTTGGGGCAATTTACTTCAGGGAAAATAATGCTGGCTCGAGAGATGCCCCTCCCCCACTCCCGCCAGGATCCGGGCCCCAACGTGGATCTGGACCCAGCCCAGGGCCCCGATCCTGGCTCCAGTCTGACCAGCTGCGATGGGGGTTTTAGACTCAAAGCGCTTTGTGAGAACTCTGATTTGCCGCCCCCCCCCGCAACTCCTCACCCCCCCTTCTGTCTGCCTAGGGAAACCCGACTGGCTGAGGCCCTAGAAACTGTGTGTGAGCAATTCCTGCATTACAGCGTCCACACCGAGCGCCCAGGCAGCCTGCGGTATGCCAAGGTACGGCTGGGAGCCCAGACGCCTGGGTTCTCTCCTGGCTCTGGGAGGGGAGTGGGGGCTGGTGGGTCAGAGCAGGGGGGGCTGGGAGCCAGGACGCCTGGGTTCTCTCCCCGGCTCTGGGAGAGGAGTGGGGGCTGGTGGGTTAGAGCACGGGGGTCTGGGAACCAGGACTCCTGGGTTCTCTCCCCGGCTCTGGGAGGGGAGTGGGGGCTGGTGGGTCAGAGCGGGGGGGGCTGGGAGCCAGGACGCCTGGGTTCTCTCCCCGGCTCTGGGAGGGGAGTGGGGGGCTGGTGGGTTTGAATGGAGGGAGGGATTTGGCAGCCCAGGACTCCTGGGTTCTCCTCTCTCCCCGCAGGGTCAGAGCCAGACCATGAACACCCTGAAGAACCTGGTGAACAAGGGGGTGAAGGTGGATCTGGGGATCCCCCTGGAGCTCTGGGACGAGCCGTCGGTGGAGGTGACGCAGCTGAAGCAGCAGGCGAGTTTGTGGGGTGACGAGTCGGGGGGGCCAGTGGGCTCCGCGCGGCGTCAGGATGAGAACTAGCAGCTGGAAGCCGAAGCCGGACAAATTCCCATGAGAAACGAGCGAGACGAGCTGGGGGAGCCACGTCCGTTACTGGACCGATGGTGGGTGGGGATGACCAGCCCTCACGAGGCTGCTTCTCACGGGTGCATCCCAGGTGGGGAGATCTCGCCCTGCCCCCCATCTCTCTCACGCCCTGGGGCCGACCACACCCCAGATCGTTCCCAACCCGGGTGAATCGGCCTTGGGGCCCGGGTTCTGCAGCACTGGAGGGCGTCTCCTCCTGGGGGCTTCCAGGCCAGCCCGGCGCCTCTCTGGGACACGCAAGCGACTGGTTTCCACCCAGGGGCTGCAGGGGCCGGGGTCTCTGGGCTGGGCTGTGCGGGTGGGGGGTTACTGGGCCCTTCTGACCTTCTCCCCTCTCCTCGCAGTGCGAGACGATGCTGGAGCAATTCGAGGCTGTGCTGGAGGACTGGTACTTCCACCACCAGGAGACGGCGCTGGCAGCCTTCCTGTGCGAAGGGCACGTGCTGGCGCCTGGAGAGAAAGGTGTGTTAAACCCCACCCCCACCCCGCCAGCTCTGCCGGTGTCCCTCACTCCCGACCCACAGCCCCCACTAGCCCAGCCCTGGGCTCTCTGAACACACAGGCGATTTTTCTGTTCTGCCTAATCCCCTTCCCCCGCTGTTGGGTTGGCTGCTGCCCCACCCCAGAGGCAGCTGCTTTTCCAGCCAAGGAGGGCAGGCCCCAGGCCGATTAACTACTCTCTGCCCCCACAGGGTGTCTGAGCGAGGTCTGGACAGGGAGGAAGGGTGACGAGGGAGCCCAGGAAGAGGAGGAGGAGGAAGAAACTATGAAACAACCCAGCCCCCCCACCAGGCATGCAGCTCATGACCCCGGGGAGCTCTGAGCGGGAGGGGCTTGGTACATTGAGGGGGAGGGACTTTGACACTCCTGGATGCCTTCTCCACCCTCCCCACAGGGGCTGGGGGTCCCTGCTGGGGATGGGAGGGGAGTGGATTTTCCTTTTTCGTGCCTTATGCACAGCGGTGGGGGGGTGCGTGGAATCCCCCCCCCCTGCCCTGCCATATTGTCGTTCTGTCTGTCCATCTCTGGTTTTTATACAGAAATGCCGGGTTTATACAGAAATCACCTGCCACCATGAAGTGGTTCTTTTGTTGTCGTTGGCTTGTTCCCATGGGGGTCAGGAAGGCTGGGTTGGGGGCAGCAAGGCAGGGAGAGCTGGGCTGTGGGGGGGTTGGGTGGGCAGGAGGGAGCTGGGCTGTAAAGGGGGCAGGAGGGGGGTTGGGGGGGTCACTGGAGTCCTTGTGGGGGCCAGATATGGTCACTCAATTAGGGTGAACTGCAACGAATGGGGCAGCCAAACCCCCGGAAGCTGGTGGATATTCCAATACTTCGATTTACCAAACCACCACAAAACAGCTTCTATAGTACCTCACTGGTTACTCAGACGTCCAAACAACGTAGTTCCCTTAAAGTGACCCAGCCTCAGGCCCCCAGCCAGGTACCCACGTCAAATACGATGAAAATGTCTGTAAATCGTATTTCATCATATAAAAGAAAAGGTTCTACCAACCCCAAAGGCTCAGACACATCACCTCCCAGGTTAATGAATAGTCCAGATTGTCACGGAGTATGGGGGACTCAGGGCCCTGCACCCCCTGCGTCCTGCGATTCACCATGACTCTCAGCCAGCCAGTAAAGCAGAAGGTTTATTTAGACGACAGGAATACAGTCCAAGACAGGTCTTGCAGGCGCAGACAACAGGACCCCCACAGTTAGGTCCATCTTGGGGTCCTTGGGCACCCCAACCCACCTCCTGGGGTCAGAGCCCTCCCTGCCTTCCAGCCACCTCACCAGCCAGCTTCCCAGACTCTGCCTTCAGCGACCCCTCCCACAGCCTTTGTTCCGTCTCTGGGGCAAAGGTGTCACCTGGTCCCAGCCCCCTCCTGGCTTCTCATGTTACAGGCTCAGGTATTTCCAGTCAGTCTCCCATCCCCCAATGCAGACCATCCCAGCCACACTCCCCTGTCAGCACTCACAGACCACAGTAAGAACAGACCCAGTTCGTCACATCTCTCCCCTTCGAGACCGAACTGAGCAGGGTCACTTCAGCCAGTGACCCGGGGAAGTTCGAACCTACCCCCGTT
>NW_020696811.1:0-8845 GCF_002925995.2 Terrapene triunguis
GGTAGCGCTCGGGCAGTTGTTTCGCGTGGCTGGGAGGGAGGAGGGGGAATGCGGGGCGCTCAGGGGAGGGGGCGGAGTTGAGGCAGGGAAGGGCCAGAGTTGGGGTGGGGAATGGGCGGGGCCAGGGCCCCGTGGAGTGTCCTCTTTTTTTAATTTTTAAATATGGTAACCCTAGCTTTTAGCTCTGAAATTCCCTGGTTCAATCCCAGGTGTATCACCCAAGATGGTGGCCATTACATCAGGATACTCCCAGTGCCTCACTAATTGCAATGCCACTGCCAGGCCTCTATAACTTTATCTTTTAGAAGTAATTTGATGTATTTTTGTAGTATTATGAGGTACTCGGGTACTTCAGAGATGAGCACCATAGAAGTATCTATAAATAACAACAAATAAATGTAGTGCCCCACATTCTGTGGCATCATAAATACAATATTCTCTCTCCAGTATTGCCGAAAGCATTGCAAAGTCAGAGTCAGGCCTGAAAAATCATGAGATTTCAGAGGTAACACTACGATGGGATGTGTACCCCACACAGGCCCTGAAAGGGAAATGAGGACCTCAGAGGCCAATTACATTATCTGGTTGCACCCGGAGAATGGACAAGGCTTAATTAGGGCTGAAGCCCAGCTCAGGAGGAGCTGGGGAGTGATTATAAAGGCAGGAAGTTTAGAGCGGAAGAGGGCTGCAGGGAGAGAGTCTGGAGTCACTCTGGGATTAGAGAGGAGGAAGTCCAGAGGGAGAGCGACCTCTGGATCCTCCCCTGAGTAGACGAGGCTGGCAACTGGCCAGGAGTTGCATAGAACAGCCTCACTGGTGGGGAGCCCTGGCAAAAGGGCAGGAACTGGAGTCCCCGGGAAGGAGCCCTGAGAGGCATTTACTTGAGAGGGATGTAAGGTCAGGCTGGGAGTTTGCTAGGGGATTCCAGGAGAAGGCCCTGAGAGAAGGGAGGACTTAGAGTGGTTGTGGGGAGTAGGCCTCAGGAAGGCTGCACAGGAAGAACCCCAAGGAAGCAGCCACAAGGACTTGGACTAAGCAAATCTTGGCTGCTGGGTTTAGGGTCCCTAGGCTGGAACATAGTGTAGCGGGAGGGCCCGACTTCCCCCACCCAGCCACTGGTATGGTGGCATGAGGGACATGGACAACGAAGAGCCCTGAGAAAAGGGAGTGAGGCCCACGAGGCCCAGAGTCAAGGCCAAAGATGTGATACAGGGTCTTGGACTGAAAGGGTGGACTAAATCATATCCTGGCCAGAGGGCTGAGTCACAGGAAGAGACAGCCACTGGAGGACCAGAGCGGCTGTCAGCAGGAGGCACTAAATGGAGCAAAAGCTACCATGCCACACCTGGCCACAACAAGGTGCTCCCCAGAAGTGAGTCCATTCCTTACCAGCATATTTTGGATTTTTTTTTATTTGCCTTCTGGTTTTGGAGCCTTTGGGTTCTAGTTTTCAAGCTTTTACCCACAACCATGTGGGCTAGAAATTGTATTTAAATGAAAGCTGAGTGTCTTGTATAATCACATGACTCCAAGAGCTGGGGCTTTAAGAAAAATGCCTAATATTATCAGGCTCAGGATACAATCTTGAAAGTTGGCAACACCGTCTCTCAAATACTTCTAGTAAGAAAGAGCATGTGCCACAATTTGCAAGACTGAGATATTTGAAAATTGTCACAGCAGCACAGTTATCATGGGAGTTCCCCTGCAATCACAATTGAAAGCCCAGATTTCGCAAAGTACTTAAGCACATGCCTAGTTTTAACAGGGTGAATAGTCCCATTGTAGTCAATGGAATTGCTCATGTACTTAAAATTAGACGTGCTTAAGTGCCTTTCTTTATTGGTGCTTTGAAATACTAAAGTAGTAATTATTGTACTCTAGGAACTGGGTAAAAATAATGAGTGTTTTGAAACTGGAATTGTGTGACGTAAACTCTGTTCTGCCAATCCATTATTCTACGCGTACAGGACCTTATGCTCAACAGCTGCTGTAATCTCAAAGAAATAGAAGGGCACTTCTCCCTCCAGAGCCTCTTATTAACTTCTGTACTGTAGATGAAAGACCATTCTTTTCCTTTTAATGTCTTCATAATTGATATAGAAGTGCCAAATCGTCCCTACTTCTCATGGGTGAGAGGCATTTTCAAACAGCCAAGAAAATACCTGCTTCTGATGAATATTTAAAAACATTTTATATCTTTAGTCGGCTTAAATGAACAGTCACTGTTAGAAATGTGTGATTCATGATTTCCTTTCCCTTTCAAATTACAATGTATCACATTCTGTCATCATGCAAATACTCTGTGTTATGATTTTTTAAGAGCTAAGTGACTCCAATTATAAATTTGTTGTATAGCGTCAGTATTGGAAAGCTGAATATTTCCAAGGATTGGTGGCAAAATATTTGACTATGGGATGTTCTGGATTGTGTATCCTAAACCAGGGTTAGAGAAAGAGCTCATTTAGTGGCTTAGATTACAATTTTTACACCTGGGTGCCCAAAGAAAGGTGCTTAAATAAGGGTTCAGATTTTCAAAGGTGCTGTACCCAGTTGTTCCCGTTGATTACATAATGATTTTTGAGTGATCAGTGCTTCTGATCATCAAGCCATTTACTTTAAGGTGACTAAATATGGATTTAGGAGTCTAATTTGAGGCATTCGGTTTGAATGTATCTACTCTTTGAGCAGCCTGAATTTTTTTAGGGTATTTTGGTCATGTGCAAATATTCTAGGAAAAGAAATAGATGATCAAAAAAATCCCACTTCTCAGAAAGTTTTGCATGTGCCAGAGCAGGAAAAAGAATCCTGATGTCCGGGGAGGCCTAATTCTCATGCGATAATAGCTCTCCGACAGATGGCACCAAATCTTTGTACTTGGGCCAAATGTAAAATCAGGCTGATCCTGCTTGCACTGACCTTTTGTAAACTGCTTTGAGATCTGCCGACACCTCTGTAAGCAGGTGTCACCGAGGGCCGGACAGGTGCAATGTCTTTGCTGGGAGTCAGTGCGGCCTTGCATGGTAGGGATTGGCTGTGGAACCCAAACTATGGGTTTGAATTTTAGGCTTGATGCTTAACTCGCAGTGATGGTTTTAATTCTACTTACCGTCATTTGGTGACTATGCATGCTGGTGCCCTCGCTATGTAGGATGGGCTTTCCAAACTCCCTCAGTCCTACCTCTGCTCCATTGAAGTCCATTGTGGTTTTATCACTGACTTCAATGGGATCATACTTGGCTGAAACTGAGCACTTTGGGAACTTTCACCTATAGTGAGTGTGCACATCTTATGAGGTGGAATGAGGTGAGGCTGTCGAGTGTCCCTGTACTCTGTCACTGTGTGCTATACACAATCTACTAAGGATTGAGGGAAATGGGTCATCTAGGGCCAGTCCCCTGCGCTGAGGCAGGGCTAAAGATGATCTAGACCATCCCTGACAGGTGTTTGTCTAACTTGTTCCTAAAAACCTCCAGTGACAGAGATTCCGCAACCTCCCTAGGTAATTTGTTCCAGTGCTAAAATACCCTTACAGTTAGAAAGTTTTTCCTAATGTCTAACCTAAATCTCCCTTGCTGCAATACCATCCCATGCCACCCTTTCTTCTGTACTGCTGCTGGCAGCGGTGCTGCCTTCAGAGCTGGGCCAACGGGGAGCGGCAGCTGCTGGCCAGGAGCCCCAAGGTGCTGGGGCTGTGAACTGCCAACTGGAGATGCCAGGGCTCACCCCGGCAAGCCCTGGCACAAATTAAACACTGTAGGCACCTAGTGGGATTTTCATAAGCACCCAGGCATCTTTAGGTGATTAAATACCTTTGTAAAACTGGCCCTTGGTTACTGTGTCTTGGGTGATATGCAACTTTGCTTTGTCTGAGTATTTTGTCAACCCATATTACCTTCTTTAATCGCTGACCGTAAATTTACTCCTGAACTGTAGAAATGACTTAACTGAAAGCCATTCACTCCACCCTAGGACAAAATATGAACCTGTGTATGCGTGATGTTCCACAATAAATTCCTATACTGTTCAAGTTTCTAAGGTCTTAATCAAAGAAAAAAGATATTTTAAAAAGCGAGCGAGACCCAGAAATTGCTTCATATTGAACCCATTGTAACAGTGAGATAGTAAAATCGTTATTTTCCATCTCTGTGCCACAGAACACATTTGCTCAGGCTGCTTAAAGCAAAGAAGAGAGAGCTATATTTTTGATTTATTAATTACATTGAACTCACATAAAGTTTTCTGGATACAAGGAACTGAATAAATCATGAGTCAGGTTCTTTTCCAATCTACCCATGATTTGGGCTTCAGATTTTCTGCTCCTAGGACAGCTTAATATTTTATAACCTTTTATATTATTTTTGAATAAATGCAACTGAACATAAATCAAAACAAATTATGTTCATTGTTTCTTGCAGGCCTAAAATTCAAGGTATAGCAACTATATCAGATTCAAATATAGCAAATATTCAAAACAGGTATACTTGAATCTGATATAAGAATATTTAAGAATCTGCTATCCCAATAAGAGAATATTTGGTTTTTTCTCGACAGTGACACATGCAAAGTGGTGAAGCAGATGTCTTACTCTACTGGGGTACTGTCATTCCATGTAATTAAAAAAATCAGTATTTTGTGGAGGACAATGATATTGTTAAATTATGGAAGAAATTAACCCCCCAAAAAAGAATGCATGTCACACCATGTCTAAACACCACTCATTTCATCAGCTAGGCATGGTTTTAACAGTTTAATATTTTAACATTTTTAATAATATATTGGTTAATATTTAGTTACCAGTACATGAAGGCCTATTAGGTCATATTTTGCTTTCATTCTGCATAATGAATGTGTTTATTATATATTCCTTGTTATGTATAAACAGTCAAAACCCGCTGGTTTGAACAATGGACTCGTCTAAGTCAGAGTATTCTGTTTTGGTTTTTAGTGTAAATGTTCAGCCCAGACCACAAGATTTTAACATTAGAGACTTGTGGTCTCCTCTCCACAGTGCTGAACTGTCATCTCCAGAGGCAGTGACTAGAACAGGGGTGGGCAAACTACAGCCCGGGGGCCGCATCCGGCCCTTCAGATGTTTTAATCCAGCCCTCGAGCTCCTACCAGGGAGCGGGATCCAGGGCTTGCCCCGCGCCACGCAGCTCCTGGAAGCAGCAGCATGTCCCCCCTCCAGCTCCTACATGTAGGGGCAGCCAGGAGGCTCTGCACACTGCTCCCGCCAAAAGCACCGCCCCCACAGCTCCCATTGGCGGGGAACCGCGTCCGATGGGAGATGCAGGGGCACCACCCGCGGACGGGGCAGCGCGCAGAGCCGCCTGGCCACACCTCTGTGTAGGAGCCGGAGGGGGGACATGCCTCTGCTTCCAGGAGCTGCTTGAGATAGTGCCGCCCAGAGCCTGTGCCCCAACCCCCTCCAGCGCCCCAACCCCCCGCCCCAGCCCTGATCCCCTCCCGCCCTCCAAACCCCTCAGTACCACGGTCCTGCACCCCAGAGCCCGTACCGCCAGCTGGAGCCCTCATCCTCCCACCTGCACCCCAACCCCCTGCCCCAGTCCAGAGAACCCTCCCACACACTGAACTCCCTCATTTCTGGCCCCACCGCAGAGCCCGCACCCCCGGCCAGAGCCCTCATTCTCTCCTGCACCCCAACCCCCAATTTCATGAGCATTCATGGCCCGCCATACAATTTCCATACCCAGATGTGGCCCTCGGGCCAAAAAAGTTTACCCACCCCTGGACTAGAAGATGGTCAGTGGCAGTTAACTTTTGCCCCACATCAATGTGCTGACCAGTGTTTGGCAACTCTGCTAAGAAGTGTTAACACTTCCTTGTGCTGACAGTTCCTTGTGCACGGCTAGATACAAAGAGGAGACTGTACTTAGTTTCAGCTTATGATGGCAAAGGAAGAGTTTAATATTAGTCATTATTGTCCAGGGCTGCAATATAGCTCCCTTTCCAATGCCCTTGAAAACATCTTTAAGAAGATAAGTGTTCCACTTTCTGCAGCCAGCTCCCTTGTCACTTTCTGTACTTCATGCATGTCGACAGCCCAACCTGTCACATGCAGACTCCAAGCCCATGCAAGCCTGCAAGCAGGATTGTTGAAATCTGGAGGCTCGTCTAGGAAACCAGGGAACTCCCTGTGTAGAACTTCTTCATTTGCTACCCCAACAGCAGACCTTGGACAAGAATTTGGGATGGAGTCTCCTCTTCCTTATGCTATGAGCTGGCAACCCGTTGGAATGAGGTTTTCCCAGCTGTCTTTCCTCATTTAAGGATTCGTAATCCTTGCCCGACTGACATTTACCCAAACAAGATTCTGAGCAATTTTAAAGTTGTGCGTCTGAACTGACGCTGTAACTGAAACTTCTGCAGCTCTGTCTAGTTAGGAACATAGGAATTGCCAGATTGGATCAGACCCAGGCTCCAACTAGTCCAATGTCCTGTCTCTGTCAGTGGCCACCACCCCATGCCTCCAAAGAAGGTGTAAGAACCCCTCAGCGGGCAGATGTGGGCTAATCTACCCCCCATCCCAGCCTCATCCTGACTTCCAATAGATAGATTCATAGATTCTAGGACTGGAAGGGACCTCGAGAGGTCATCGAGTCCAGTCCCCTACCCGCATGGCAGGACCAAATACTGTCTAGACCATCCCTGATAGACATTTATCTAACCTACTCTTAAATATCTCCAGAGATGGAGATTCCACAACCTCCCTAGGCAATTTATTCCAGTGTTTAACCACCCTGACAGTTAGGAACTTTTTCCTAATGTCCAACCTAGACCTCCCTTGCTGCAGTTTAAGCCCATTGCTTCTTGTTCTATCCTTAGAGGCTAAGGTGAACAAGTTTTCTCCCTCTTCCTTATGACACGCTTTTAGATACCTGAAAACTGCTATCATGTCCCCTCTCAGTCTTCTCTTTTCCAAACTAAACAAACCCAATTCTTTCAGCCTTCCTTCATAGGTCATGTTCTCAAGACCTTTAATCATTCTTGTTGCTCTTCTCTGGACCCTCTCCAATTTCTCCACATCTTTCTTGAAATGCGGTGCCCAGAACTGGACACAATACTCCAGCTGAGGCCTAACCAGAGCAGAGTAGAGCGGAAGAATGACTTCTCGTGTCTTGCTCACAACACACCTGTTAATACATCCCAGAATCACGTTTGCTTTTTTTGCAACATCATCACACTGTTGACTCATATTTAGCTTGTGGTCCACTATAACCCCTAGATCCCTTTCTGCTGTACTCCTTCCTAGACAGTCTCTTCCCATTCTGTATGTGTGAAACTGATTTTTCCTTCCTAAGTGCAGCACTTTGCATTTGTCTTTGTTAAACTTCATCCTGTTTACCTCAGACCATTTCTCCAATTTGTCCAGATCATTTTGAATTATGACCCTGTCCTCCAAAGCAGTTGCAATCCCTCCCAGTTTGGTATCATCCGCAAACTTAATAAGCATACTTTCTATGCCAATATCTAAATCGTTAATGAAGATATTGAACAGAGCCGGTCCCAAAACAGACCCCTGCGGAACCCCACTTGTTATGCCTTTCCAGCAGGATTGGGAACCATTAATAACAACTCTCTGAGTACGGTTATCCAGCCAGTTATGCACCCACCTTATAGTAGCCCCATCTAAATTGTATTTGCCTAGTTTATCGATAAGAATATCATGCGAGACCGTGTCAAATGCCTTACTAAAGTCTAGGCATACCACATCCACAGCTTCTCCCTTATCCACAAGACTCGTTATCCTATCAAAGAAAGCTATCAGATTGGTTTGACACGATTTGTTCTTTACAAATCCATGCTGGCTATTGCCTATCACCTTACCACCTTCCAAGTGTTTGCAGATTATTTCCTTAATTACTTGCTCCATTATCTTCCCTGGCACAGAAGTTAAACTAACTGGTCTGTAGTTTCCTGGGTTGTTTTTATTTCCCTTTTTATAGATGGCACTATATTTGCCCTTTTCCAGTCTTCTAGAATCTCTCCCGTCTCCCATGATTTTCCAAAGATAATAGCTAGAGGCTCAGATACCTCCTCTATTAGCTCCTTGAGTATTCTAGGATGCATTTCATCAGGCCCTGGTGACTTGCAGGCATCTAACTTTTCTAAGTGATTTTTAACTTGTTCTTTTTTTATTTTATCTGCTAAACCTACCCCCTTCCCATTAGCATTCACTAGGTTAGGCATTCCTTCAGACTTCTCGGTGAAGACCGAAACAAAGAAGTCATTAAGCATCTCTGCCATATCCAAGTTTCCTGTTACTGTTTCTCCCTCTTCACTAAGCAGTGGGCCTACCCTGTCTTTGGTCTTCCTCTTGCTTCTAATGTATTGATAAAAAGTCTTCTTGTTTCCCTTTATTCCCGTAGCTAGTTTGAGCTCATTTTGTGCCTTTGCCTTTCTAATCTTGCCCCTGCATTCCTGTGTTGTTTGCCTATATTCATCCTTTGTAATCTGTCCTAGTTTCCATTTTTTATATGACTCCTTTTTATTTTTTAGATCATGCAAAATCTCGTGGTTAAGCCAAGGTGGTCTTTTGCCACATTTTCTATCTTTCCTAACCAGCGGAATAGCTTGCTTTTGGGCCCTTAATAGTGTCCCTTTGAAAAACTGCCAACTCTCCTCAGTTGTTTTTCCCCTCAGTCTTGATTCCCATGGGACCTTACCTATCAGCTTTCTGAGCTTACCAAAATCTGCCTTCCTGAAATCCATTGTCTCTATTTTGCTGTTCTCCCTTCTACCCTTCCTTAGAATTGCAAACTCTATGATTTCATGATCACTTTCACCCAAGCTGCCTTCTACTTTCAAATTCTCAACGAGTTCC
>NW_020696812.1:0-6076 GCF_002925995.2 Terrapene triunguis
GGCTGGTCCTGGTTTTGCTTTGGCATGTCCTGGCTCTGCATATACTCCAGGACAATGCGCGTGGTGTTCATAGTGCTCATAATTGCCGCGGTGATCTGAGCGGGCTCCATGATCCCAGTGCTAGCTATGGCGCCTGGTCTGAAAACAGGCGCGAAACTAGTATCTGACGGACCAGGGAAGGGAGGGAGGGTTGGAGGGAGGGGCGAGTGACGACATGGCATACAGGTACAGGGAATTAAAATCAACAAAGGTGGCTGTGCATCAGGGAGAAACACAAACAACTGTCACACAGAATGGCCCCCCCCCAAAGATTGAACTCAAAACCCTGGATTTAGCAGGCTGTTGATTTCACAGAGGGAGGGGGAAGCTAATGAATACAGAACAAATCTATTTTTTACATCTTAAGTTGGCAGCCGACAGTGCAGCATGACTGATAGCCACTGCAGTACGATGCCGATGGATACCAGTTGAGCTTCTCGGCTCTTTGAGCTGTGGTCAAGTGTAGGTAGTCTCTTGGTCTATCCAAGGCCGTGATCAAGTGTCTTGATGTTTTGGTCTTTTGGCCTCGAGATGAAAACCTTGCCTTTGTTTCTGAGACCTTGAAGTGAAAAAATCTTCTACCAAAAGGCAAGGGGCTGCTGCTGTGTAGCAATGCAGTACCACGTCTGCCGGCACCCAAATGACATATGGTGACGGTGAGCTGAGCTGAGCGGGCTCCATGCTTGCCGTGGTATGTTGTCTGCACAGGTAACCCAGGTAAAAAGGTGCGAATCTATTGTCTGCCGTTGCTCTGACGGAGGGGGAGGGGACTGACGACATGTACCCAGAACCCCCCGCGACACTGTTTTGCATCATTCAGGCATTGGGATCTCAACCCACAATTCCAATGCGCGGCGGAGACTGCAGGAACTGTGGGATAGCTACCCATAGTGCAATGCTCCGGAAGTCGACGCTAGCCTCGGTACTGTGGACACGGTCCGCCGACTAGAGCACTTAGAGCATTTTATGTGGGGACACACACAATCGGCTGTATACAACTGATTTCTATAAAACTGGCTTCTATAAATTCGACCTAATTTCGTAGTGTTGACATACCCTTAGTCATTCTCCATCCTGGTGGCTGCAGGGAGTTAAATGGTGAACTTTCTCCTCTCATTTCATTTCTTTCCCCCTTTATCTTCATTAAAATGTTTTCTGATAAAAGTGACTGGCCCCATATTTAATACACACCAAAGCCAGAAGCCTCCCCCTGTTTGGGGGAACGGTGCTCACAGGACAGTTGGCTGGACCCTTTTCTTTTCCTCAGGGGGCACAGGACAAGGGCTCAGTCTGTGCCTGGCTCCTTGCTGCCCAGGCTGTCTCCAGAGTGGCTGAGAATCTCCATGCTACTGTATTAGCCCCTCACCATGTTCACCAGCAGTATCCCAAACCCCCATGACAAATGGTCTCCATGAGGGGTTGCTTCGCCCAGTGCTGAGATGGAGTCGTCTCTGGGGTGGGTCCCTATTGGCCATTATCTGCCAGTCACCGGGCATGGAAATTTCTTACAAAATTTGGCTCCTCCATGCCATCCATTCTCCTGTTAAAGAAGCATCGTCCAGGGCTCCCCCTCCCCATGTGAATGGCTGGCAGGGGCTGCTGAGAACTTTCTATCCATTTATCAATTACTGATATGAAATCAGGACAGACTTTGCTTCTCTCCCCATTTTCAAAACTGGAGGAACTTCAGGTTTTGGAGGGAAAACTGTTGCTGTGAATCCTTCTCAGAAGAAGGGGAGGGAATGAGGGAGGAGAAAAGGAAAGATCCCAGTTCATATGAATAACGTCACAGCAGCCTACAGCGAAATGGGAGGGAGGCGTCTTCGAGCCGGCGTGTCTCATCCGTTTCTCCCTTGCCGCTTGGGTGGAGGCGGGAAGGGAGCGAAACGTGCCCAGCTGCAGGTATTTCCCTCGGCCTTGAGGATTGAGCCCGAGCCTCCGGCATGGCTAGGTCGGGGTTGTCCTGGGCTCTGTGGGGGGAGGGCTCAGCTGGGAGAAGGGGGAGACTAGGGGAGTTTGTCTCTGATATATAAGGGCTTTGTCAGCAGGAAGCTGTAGGTCACATGCTGGGGGTGACAGGGGATTTGAGCTGGAGCAGTGTGTGTGTGTGTGGGGGGGGAGGCGGTTGCTTGGTAAAAATGAACCTGCCAAGCCTCTCCCTCTGCTGCAGCAAAAGCCTCTCATTTATCTCCTCAACTCCCCTCCATGAAAATCTCCACCCCTCCCCCGGCGCTGAGATTTGTAATTGTTCTAAGTCTTCCTTGGCCTTGTCCAAACAGTTTTCCCAGACAAATTATCAAGGACATTTCAAATGAGAAAAACAAACCAAACGAGAACTAAAGAAACCCCCACCCCACACAGTTTGGGTCTGAATTTTTCTACTGAAATTTGGAGACAATAAAACTCATCCCTCTTTTGCCCAGAAACCAAAGCTAGACCTCCCCCGCTGTAGCTGTGACTTCTGCTACCGGACCACCAACGCGCTAACTCCTCTTGGGAGACATTTTGCTGCCCAATATTGCTGCTATTCCGATTATTGACTCCAGGAAACATTTTCCTTAGCCTGGTTCTGTGTGTCACTGGTTTCTCTAGCAAAGGCCAGACCCTGGACCCTTGGTCCAGACATCCTCATTCACATCAACCTTCAAGTTAAGAATCATTTCCCATTCCCGCTCTGTGGGAGGGGAGACATTTCAAAGCGCTCTCTGTGCGACTGCACATGGCTAAGCAAAGAGAACAAACCCCAAATCCCCCCTGTGCTTTGGGAGCCAGGTTTGTTGTGTGAATTCTGGATTTCAGATGACTTCAAGCCTGGGCATTGTGATTATTTACCAGTTTCTCTGGCACTGGGGCAGTGCTGTGCTCCTAGCTGTGATGGCCGAGTGGCTAAGGCTTTGGAATCAAAATCTAATAGGGTTCCTCTTGGCAGGTTCAAATCCTGCTCACAGCGAGTCTGGTGTTTTAGCCAGTCTCAAACCTGGGCAATACCTCTCTACAAACCCCTGAGACACTCTCAATTCTCTCCCCACCCCAAGTAAATCTTCTTCTGCTCCTTTCATAGAGATCCCTGGGACACCACCTCACACTGTGTCCCTGAGGTGTCCGGCAAACTCTCAGCACCTGAAGCCTCTGCCAGTCACCTAGCGCCCCATGCCCCATAGATCAGCCATAGCCCTGGCTGCTGCTCCTCTCTCTAGAGTGTGAAAGGAGCCAGGTCAGCGAGTCCATGGGTGCTACGGGGCTGCAGCACCAACAGAAAAAAAATCGGTGCTCAGCACCCACTGGCAGCCAGCTCCTGACAAGCTCCTCCTCTTCCCCTTCAGCGCCTCCTGCCTGCCAGTGACCACCTGTTCAGTGCTGTGCAGGAGGCACTGGTGGGGGAGGGATGGGAATGGGGCAGGAAGGTGCAGGGCGGGGAGAAACGGGACAGGGGTGGGAGCTTGGGGGAATGGGTGGTGTGGGGGCAGAAAAGGGGGGATTTGTCCCGGGCCCTGCACCCCTTTAGGGATGGCCCTGAAGGGAAGCACTGACTATTACAGTGACAATAAAACTGACCAGCATTGCAGGGGAGACTGGAGATCAGCACTCATCAGGTCTCTTCTCTCCACCAAGGTGAGCCAGACACTGCTCTCTCCTGGCTCTCATTCTAGCAGCTGGATGCCAAGGAGTGATTTCCCCACAGGAAGTGCATTGAGTGCCCCTGTGGTGCTGGGGGGGGGGAGCTAGTGCTGCTGCTGACTGTGGGGGCTGGCGTGGGGGTTGATGTCTGCACAGACTCTCAGCTGCCAAGCCAGAGGGGGCACTTGGGAGACTGGCTCAGTGAAGACGGGGGGTTGACAGAGCAATACAGACGCTTTCCAGAGCACGGAGCAGCATCCGCCCATGCAGCCAGGCAATGAGCATTTCCAACAGCCTGGAGCCCGAGGGGGAGGCGGCAGCTGCTGTTCCAGCTCCTCGGGGACAGGCCCTGTCCTGCAACAGACACTTCTCAGTCACCACAGCTAAGCGCGTCGGGTTCCTCCGGTGGGGGTGTGGAGCGGCCGTTCATTTTCCTGCTCGCACTCCTCTGCGGTGTGAAAATTGGGGAGGGGAGGCAGAAGCCCCACTTCCCTCCCTTAATGATGTCCAGTGGGGGAAGCCAGGACAACAGGGTGGGGTGGCAAGTGGTGGCCAGACTTTTACTGCCAGGGTCTAGTGTAACTCAGGGTCCAGCTCAACTTCTTCCCCGCGCCACTGGCCCCCAGTCCCCTTCCACCACCAGGTCAACCCAGGATCTAAGGCAGGAACAGGGTGAGGAAGCAAGTCAAGCTGAGCAAGGCAGGCAAAAGCGAGTCTTGCCTTCCTGGGCCACTCACAATGACGTCCTTTTTGTGTGCCACGGCTGCAAAAACAGCCGGGACAGAGAAGCAGCAGGCCACAACACTGTCATACAGCTGCCAATGTAGCTCAGTTAGGAGAGTGTTAGACTGAAGATCTAAAGGTCCCTGGTTCAATCCCACGCTTTGACAAGCCCTTGCATCCCTCTTTGTGCAGTGGTGGCTTGCTCTCTTAGAACACAGTGGTTCCTTTACCTGATGCAATTCCCTGATCTCAAGCTCCCCAACAGAGCCTGGGCTGTTGGCCCACCTGACTTTTTTTCACAGCTGCTGTAGTAGCTCAGTTGGGAGAGCGTTAGACTGAAGATCTAAAGGTCCCTGGTTCAATCCCAGGCTTTGGCAGCCCTTTCATCTCTCTTTATGCAGGGGTGGCTTGTTTTCTAGAAGCACAGCAGTGCCTGCACCCAAGGTGAATCCCTCATCTTGGGCTCTGCAGCAAGAAAAGATAGCGTGGGCTTCTGCCCCTAGTTGGCCCACCTGACTCATAACAATGAGGGACGGGAGCTGTCTTTCCCATGCTGTTCTATGTCAGGTCAGTTCTGTGATGGGGTTACTGAGGGGTTCAATGCCATTGAACTAACCCACTTTCAAGTCACACCTTTGGCTAATCAAAATTCATTTTGCTGAGTGTCCTCCTGTAGGCAAGCCCTGAATTCGACACTCTGATCCGTCTCTTCAGTGCCCGGGGTTTGTGGCGCAGAAAGGGCAGCAGGCCAGAGGCCGGGCAGTGTCTGCAGCAGGCTGAGCAGGCACTTCTAGGCAGTGGGGCTCTCTCACTTTTTATAGTGGGGGAGCTGAAAGCCTGCGAACTGTACCCATATGTGTTCACAAGCAGTGTGAAAACGTGCAATTCCTGCTCACGCTACATGGGTAGCACAACTCCGGGGTTCTCCAGAATCACACAATAATGCGGCTTTGTTCCCACAGCACCTGGAGCTTTTCACAGTGAGACATGGGGGTGCTGCAGCACCCGCCGCACCCCTCGTTCCCGCACCTCTCTTCTCTGCAGAGAACTTGTTATGCCATGAGGGGGGGCAGGGAGACGGTGCAGGAGACCCAGGCCCACACCCCGAGCACTGCAGCTCCAGGGCTGTGCTCGGGATTCATTTCTGCTCTCTGATAAAACTGCCCCAGGCTCTTCTGTCCAACTAATATTCATCCAGGCTCCCCGGCGCTGTTAGTATCTGTACCGAGCTTTCGCCAGCCCTGCCCCAGGAGAGCTGGGCACTCGCCTGCCCTAGGAGAGCCAGGCCGGCCTGAGCGGGGCGGCAAAGTGCACTCAAAGGTGACCCTCGGCCAGTGGTGCCAGAACAATCTGTATAGTGGGGGGGAGGGGTGCTGAGCCACTGAACCAACCGTAACCCCTGGGTGTGATGGAAACACCCCCAGCACCCCCAGTTCCAGCACCTCTGCCCAGGCAGCTCCCCCAGCCTGACACACACACACACAGCCCCTGCACCCGCCCCACCACAGGTCTCCTCAGCCCAGAGGTGAGCCCACTGGCAGCTCCGTCCCCAGCCCAGTGGGGAATCAGAACCCCCAGAAATTACCCTGGGACCAGCATGATCTGCTGCCACCCCACCCTGCCCTGCTCCGCATGTACTCACTGTGAGTCAGTTTCCCTGTCCCAACGTGTGTCCCCTCCAAGTGTCTCTTCTCCT
>NW_020696812.1:6086-8140 GCF_002925995.2 Terrapene triunguis
GGCCACAGAGCATCAGCAGTCGCCCTGCATGCTGGTCTGCGGGTGGCCTTCAGTGGGTGTTTGGCATGGCAGGGAGCAGGCTGGCCAGGGGTCTTTGTAGCTGTCTGCTGGCCACACATAGGCATGGCCCTCCCGTCCTCTGAACAGCCAGAAATGCAGAGTTAGTCTGTGCTTAGAAAGCAGAGACACAGGAGACTCAAGACGAGAGGGTGAGAAAGATTGAGAGAGGACCTATGAAGAGAGCACACACTACAGGGACACGGCCTGGTTAAGGGATGTGGAGGCAACTGAAATGTGCTTTGGAGGATGGTGATGAGGGATTGAAAAAAGGTTGGATTCAGTGAAAGATGAGACCAAATGAGGGAAGCTGAATGGCAGCTCTACATGGGGTCATACACGCCCCCATGGGCACCTTGAACTGTGCTAGACACAGAGAAAAGGCAAAGAGGGATCCAGCCCCGAATGATCCTCTTCTGGGAGGAGACCCCCTGGATCATTAGGACGTGGGTTGGGAATGGAGTGGAAGGTCCCTCAGCACGAGGAGAGAGAAAGGCTGCAGAGCTAGGGACACTCGGCAACACGAGTGAAAGGGCTTCACACCCTGCAGCAGCAACAGCTGGGGGCTGCAGGCTTGGCCTGAGCTGCATTGGCAGCAGGACAGGAGGCCGGTTAGGACTGAGATCCCTGGGGAATGTCTCCCTCCTCATCTGGGGCTGGTTTAGATTTAAACAATGATGCAGCCTCTGCTCCTGAGCAAAAGCACCGGAACCTCAGTGGAAGTGGGGGAGCCACGAGGCCCTGCCCGTCTCCAAGGCCCCACCTCTCCTCTTCCCCTGGAGGCCCTGCCCCCAGCCAGGACAGAAGCTGAAGCCAGGCCATGGTAAAAGCCACCTAGGGAGCCCAAGCCACTATGGGGAGCTCCGATTAGGGCCCGGGGTGCCGAAGAGCCTGTGATCATCAGCTGAGGCAGCCAGGAATGCAGCTGTAAGTCAACCCAAAGGCTGGAAGGCATCTCTAGCTGGACTCTCAAGTTCAATAGCATGTGGCCATGTGGAACAGAGATCTCCCCTGAGCAGGCATGAGTAGCCAAGCAGGAGGGAAAAGAGAGACTCTTGTACAGTTGGGATGGTGATAAACAAGCAAAAGCTCCGGAGCCTGGAAGTGCTTGCGCCCCCCGCTGCCCTGACTCCACCGATTCCGCCCCCTTCTTCCCCCATTGGCTCCCTCCCCAAATCCCTGCCTCTTCCCCAGGCACACCATTCCTCCTCCCTCCACAAGCGCTGGAGGGAGGCCCTGGAGAAGCAGGGGGAGCACGGGGCTGGGGTGAGTGAGAGTCCGGCCTGGCCCCGAGCGAAGGCAGGACTCAGTCCGGTGGTACCTGGAGGGAGAGTAGCGGGGCGGCCCGCGGGGCCATGCGGCGGCTGTTCTCCCCACCTGGGCAGCGGGACTCGGGAGCAGCCGCTGCTGCAGCTCCTACTGCCGCGGCCGCTGGCCAAGTTCTGCGGCTGCGGCTCTGGTGCCCGCGAACCCCCCGAACTCGGGCCTGTTGCGGGGACCCAGCAGCGCACACGCTGCACCCAGCCCCTGGCCAGTCACGTCTGGGCTGCTGCCCAGCTGGTGCAATCCCGCAGGCGGCCCCGGAGTGGGGGCAGCAGGCCCCAGCCCCCCTGTCCCACTCGGGTCCTGCAGGGGAACGAACGGGGCTGGGTTGCCGATGCCTCCGCCCCGGGGCCACCCGCGGGATTGCACCAGCTGGGTAGCAGCCCAGACGCGACTGGCCAGGGGCTGGGCGCATGCAGTGTGTGCTCTGCTGGGTCCCCGCAAGAGGCCTGGGTTCAGGGGGTTCGCGGGCACCAGAGCCGCAGCCGCAGAACTTGGCCAGCGGCCGCAGGAGCTGCAGCAGCGGCTGCTCCCGAGTCCCGCTGCCCAGGTGGGGAGAACAGCCGCTGCCTGGCCCGCCCCCCTACTCTCCCTCCAGGTACCACCCGACTGAGTCCTGCCTGCGCTCAGGGCCAGGCCGGACTCTCACTCACCCCAGCCCCGCGCTCCCCCTG
>NW_020696812.1:8240-13709 GCF_002925995.2 Terrapene triunguis
CACACGCTGCACCCAGCCCCTGGCCAGTCACGTCTGGGCTGCTGCCCAGCTGGTGCAATCCCGCAGGCGGCCCCGGAGTGGGGGCAGCAGGCCCCAGCCCCCCTGTCCCACTCGGGTCCTGCAGGGGAACGAACGGGGCTGGGCTGCCGATGCCTCCGCCCCGGGGCCACCCGCGGGATTGCACCAGCTGGGCAGCAGCCCAGACGCGACTGGCCAGGGGCTGGGCGCATGCAGTGTGTGCTCTGCTGGGTCCCCGCAACAGGCCCGGGTTCAGGGGGTTCGCGGGCACCAGAGCCGCAGCCGCAGACCTTGGCCAGCGGCCGCGGCAGTAGGAGCTGCAGCAGCGGCTGCTCCCGAGTCCCGCTGCCCAGGTGGGGAGAACAGCCGCTGCCTGGCCCGCCCCCCTACTCTCCCTCCAGGTACCACCCGACTGAGTCCTGCCTGCGCTCAGGGCCAGGCCGGACTCTCACTCACCCCAGCCCCGCGCTCCCCCTGCTTCTCCAGGGCTTCCCTCCAGCGCTTGCGGAGGGGGTTGTTTTTTTGCTCTGCCGCTGTTTTTTTTTTTTGGCTTCCCCCCCCCATGTCCCGATATTTGACCTGGGTGATCTGGTCACCCTATGTCTGCGTGACAAGAACCAGCGAAGTGGGCAGGGGAAGGGAAAGCCCTCTAACCATGGTTACCTTGCTCCTCTCCCTCCCCAGGGGTCAAAGGATGGGCAGGACTCCAGGCTCTGCTTGAGGGATCCTGGCACAGGTGCAGGAGAAAGGATTGTAGATTCTGACCTGCACTCTGGAGAGGAGGTAATAGGGGCATTTTTGAC
This sequence comes from Terrapene triunguis, assembly GCF_002925995.2. Taxonomy (NCBI): domain Eukaryota; kingdom Metazoa; phylum Chordata; order Testudines; family Emydidae; genus Terrapene; species Terrapene triunguis. Next base: position 9,062 of record NW_020696812.1, read on the forward strand.
TCCTCCCCTCCTCAGTGTCCCCTGGGCTGGAATTCTACATTCCGCAGGGCCAAAGGAGTGGGTGAAGCCCATTGGTTAATGAAAACTAGTGCTCCAGGTGAGGCTTGAACTCACAACCTCAGCATAGCTCCTCTCAGCACTGCCCTATAAGTACTGTGCGCTAACCAATTGCGCCACTGGAGCACCTGTTAATAAGTATTGTCCCAGGCCCCTAGGTTGATAAAGGCAAGGAGTGACCCCAAAACATTCTCAGTGGAGTTGAGAGCGGGTAGTGACAAGTGTTGATTCTTGGTGGGGTGGATTCTTCTTAAGGCTTCCAGGCACCACTTCACCCTTTTGTTCGTCTCTGTGGAATAACAGAGCTGATTACGACTCAATGTAGAGTCTTGCTGCAGATCAACAGATCAGAAATCACTGATAACCAGCTCTAAGCATTAGTCCTGCTTTGGGACTAGGGTGACCAGATCACAGGGATGAAATATCGGGACGCGGGGAGCGGAGCAAAAAAGAAAGCAGTTTCGCATTAGCAGGCCCCGGCCGCGCAGCCAGATCACACACAGCGCCCCGGCCGCACGCGCTGCCCTCCCTGCGGAGCCTCCCGCTCCCCGACCCGCCCTGGGCACATGCGGAGCGTCCCGCCACCGGTGGGGAGCCCTGCGCCTCTCCCACTCAGCTGCACTCCAGCGGCTCCTTCCTGGCAGGGCGAGCCGCTGGAGTGCAGCCGAGCGGGAGAGGCGCGGGGCTCCCCGGCAGTGGCGGGGAAATTTATCGGTTCGGGGGACCCCGGCCGGCTCCTCGCCCCTGTCTGCCGGCCACCCCGCCTGGGACAAGTCTCACCCCCACAGCTCCTCTCCGCTGCGTGTCTCCGGTGGCCCACACCCCCGGGCCGCGCCACCCACCTGTGCCGGAGCCAGCCCCAGCTGCTGCCTGCGCGCAGCCCGGGCCATGCCCAGCTAGCCCCCAGCAGCCACGGCAACTTTCCCTTCCCCTCCCACGCTCTTGGAAGATGACCAAACCTCCTCCCTCCACTCCATGCCCCCTCCACATCTCCTCCCTCCATCCCCCTCACATCCCACGCACGCTGGTGTCCGGTGGCCTCCCTCCAGCGCTTGCGCCGCCACCATACAGCTGATCAGCGGTGCGCAAGCCCAGGAGGGAGGAGGAATGCGGGTGGCTTGCTTGGGGAAGAGGCGGGGCCAGGGCAGGGATTTGGGGAGGGATCCAATGGGAGAAGGAGGGGCAGAGTTGGGGTGGGGGGGGCGCGAGCGCTGGAGAGGAGGGCAAAATTGCTTTTTTGTCCAGCGTCCCAACCGAACATCAGTCGGGACGCTGGACAAACAAGCAAATAAAATCGGGACGTCTGGTCACCCTATTTGGGACAGTGTCTCTCATGCAAGAAACTGCCCAGTCTGTGCTAGCAGTGAGGCTCCCTCACTAACAGCTGAAATCAGTGAGAGGTGTGTGAAGTGCAGGGACCCAGGGGTGTTTGAACAGGGGGGAACAACACCCCATGACTTTTAAAGTGGGAGGGCTCTGCCTTACCACTTTGTAATGACCGTAAGGGCGAGTGAGAGTGGGGAGGGGGCGGAGAGCAGTGAGCGGGAGGCGGGGTCTTGGGGGGAAGAGGCAGTGTAGGAGCGGGGCCTTGGGGAGAAGGGGTGGTGCAGGGGCGTGGCCACGAGTGGAAGGGATGGGGCCACTGTTCGGGCTCTGGTGGCCGCTACCTTAGGGAGCCGGCGCCGCTCCTGGTGGGACTGCAAGACATCCCGGAGGAGAGAGAGTGGCTAGCAGCGCGGTGACAGGGTGGAACGGCAAGTGACCGGCAATGTGGGCAGACAGCGGAGGGAGAAAGGGGCTTTTCCCCCGGAGGTGAGAGGTGAACTCTGGGTTTTCATTGACCCAGGACAGCAGCTGTGGGTGAGGTGCAGTGAAGGGAGGGGCACATCCAAAGAGCTTTTGGTGTCTGGATTTAAGAGCCGGAGGCAAAAGGCCACTGCCCAGCGCACTGTGGGGCGGGTGTTCTGCCCATAGTAAAATAATATATGGAGATATACCTATCTCATAGAACTGGAAGGTCATCAAGTCCAGGTCCCTGCCTTCACTAGCAGGGCCAAGTACCAATTTTGCCCCAGATCCCTACATGGCTCCCTCAAGGATTGAACTCATAACCATGGGTTTAGCAGCCCAATGCTCAAACCACTGAGTTATCCCCCCAACTCGTCATGTTATGAATCCTGATTGTGTTTTCTCAAGTTAATACACGGTTATTTTCCTCCTTTTTATTAAGTTCCTTTTCTACACTCAGTGCGTGTGAGTGGGGAAAGTATCACCTCTTAGAGGCAGCCAGTGGCCAGGGTTAGTTTCCCCAGATTACTGGGTGGGGGTTAAGCAGATTGTGTGTTGTATTGTTGAAGAGGAGCCCCAAGCAGCCAGACCGGGAATTGTAACTTCAGCCTTCAGGTTAAGAGCCAGAGATGCTGCCAGCTGAGCTAGCCAGGCCACCTAAATGTATTTACTGCTTCCACCACAACCACATTCAAATCTATGCTCATAAGCAAAACCACCCAACCCAGAGTGCGATGGGCAGTGCCCTTCGCCTCAGTTTCTCACCTTGTGGTGTGACAGGCCAATCCAATGTTCCTTTAACAGACCCCTCCGCTCTCCTTCCACCAACCCCCACTCCCCTTGGGCAGCAAAGCCCCAGAGGTGGGGGAGGAAGGGGAAGGCATTGAGCAATACCTCAGCTTCTGCTGCCGCCACTCCCTCAACTGGCTCTCGGTTTGCCCTGTTCACTCTGCGTCGCTGCCGCTCCACGGCATTGTCCTTCACCCTGCTGCTGAGAGCTCCTGTGTCACCACTTCCCCTGCTGCCACCTGCCTGTCTCCTGCAGCCTCTGCGCGGCCACGTAATGGGGGAACCTCGCTGCAAGTGCAGACTGGGCAGCCTCTTTCATTGCAACACCATGGGCGGGGCGCGAACTGCCAGCTTGGGGAGACTAACCCTCTGCCCCACCCCTTCTGCCCGAGGCCCCACCCCTTCCGGAAAGCCCGCTGGAGCCCAAAGCCCTGCCCCCACCGCAGTGGCCAGCTCCCGCTCCAGGCTAGTGCCCCAGCCCCATCGTGCCCCCAACCTCCCTCCCAGCTCCAGAGTGGGAGGTGCGGCCCCAGCTTCCCCAGCCCGGAGCCCCAGGAGGGCGGGTTACACGGCCCTGACACGACCTGCCATTGACTCCCGTGGCTCTGCGCTCCGTCAGCCGGAGCGGGCCAAGCTGCGGACTTGACTCAGGCTTGGGCAGCATGGCCACGCTTCCCTGACGAGGCATGAGGCAGGCCAAGAGCTTTGCGCAGCCTACAGGGAAGTGGGAGGGAGGCGTCTTCGAGCCGGCGTGTCTCGTCCGTTTCTCCCTTGCCGCTTGCACGGATGCAGGAAAGGAGCAAAACGTGGCCAGCTGAAGGTTTCACTCTCGGCCTTGAGGATTAGGCCCGAGCCCCTGGAATGGCTGCTGGGAGATGGGTTTCTGAGTCGTATCCAGCGCCCTCTTCAGGCCACCAGCTGAACCTCCTGAGGCCAAGAGGGATGTTTTTGAGGTGGAAAAGGGGGCTTTTCAGACTCCCAGGAAGTCTTGAGGAGCAAAGAAGTAATACAGGGTTACCACCATCCCTGGGTGGGCTCAAACCACCATCCTTTCAGTTAACAGCCAAATGCACTGACCCATTGCACCACAGAGATGTAGAGAAATCTCTGTATTAACTATCTCTATAAATCTTTATGACATTGCATTTTGCATGATGTTATTTTGTATTTCAGATGACTTGGCATTGTGCCTCTCTATTTTCATACAACTTTGTATTAAATCCCTATATAGAAAATTGGTAGAAAACTTTGTATCAAATGTTATAGCCCCTAAGGATAGTATATTTAAAGTAAAAGAAACATGTGCCTTTTTGCTAGAAGTAGATTAAGATCTTTCCCCCCCCCCCCCGTAATCAATTGCCCTATTGACTGAATGAGGTGTGAATGAGTGAGGCTTGGAAGATACCCACCTCCAAACAGCTACAACAGTTGGAGAGGGAATGGGAGCCAGAGCAAAGGACAATACAAGTTGTCAAGTGGGCCTGTCATAACTATAAAGGGAAGGGTAACAGCTCTCCTCTGTACAGTACCTGGCTGACACCTAACCCAAAGGACCAATAAGGGGACAAGATACTTTCAAATCTTGGAGGGGGGAAGGCTTTTGTTTGTGCTCTTTGTTTTGGGGGTTGTTCGCTCTTGGGACTGAGAGGGACCAGACATCAATCCAGGTTCTCCGCATCTTTCTAAACAAGTCTCTCCTATTTCAAACTTGTAAGTAAACAGCCAGGCAAGGCGTGTTAGTTTTACTTTGTTTTCTCAACTTGTAAATGTACCTTTTACTAGAGTGTTTATCTTTGTTTGCTGTACTTTGAACCTGAGGCTAGAGGGGGATCCTCTGAGCTCTTTAAGTTTGATTACCCTGTAAAGTTATTTTCCATACTGATTTTACAGAGATGATTTTTACCTTTTTCTTTAATTAAAAGCCTTCTTTTTAAGAACCTGATTGATTTTTCCTTGTTTTTAGATCCAAGGGGGTTGGAACTGTATTCACCAGGAGTTGGTGGGAGGAAGAAGG
>NW_020696812.1:13719-27670 GCF_002925995.2 Terrapene triunguis
AAGGGGGTTGGAACTGTATTCACCAGGAGTTGGTGGGAGGAAGAAGGGGGGATGGTTAATTTCTCCTTGTTTTAAGATCCAAGGGGTTTGGATCTGTATTCACCAGGGAATTGGTGAAGGTCTCTCAAGGCTACCCAGGGAAGGGAATCAGCTTTGGGATGGTGGCAGCGGACCAGATCTAAGCTGGTAGTTAAGCTTAGAAGTTTTCATGCAGGCCCCCACATTTGTACCCTAAAGTTCAAAGTGGGGAAGCAGCCTTGACAGGGCCCAATAAAGAAGAGCAGACATATTGATGGCCTCAGGGATTAGAAGCAAGCACCTTCTTTAGAAAACATCCTCTTTGAGCAGCATTGGGACAACACCTAGAGAAAAGCAGCACAAAGTCCAACGGACACAGACCCAGATTTTGAATCTGGTCTAGATTTGCATAAGAGGGAAGCTGCTATAAAAGTGAGGTGTCTTGCAGAAGGACCCCGGGTCTCGTCTTGTCACCATCGGAGCATCGATCGGGATCGGCAGAAGCCCAGCTCCACCCCTCCCCCATCTAACTCACCTGGCCAGTGCAGTTAAGGGGAGCAACTAGTTGGTAACAACAGCAAGACGGAGTGTGTGTGTGTGAATGCATGACTGTGATATATATATCTCATATGCATATCATAGAGTATTAATTGATACCTGTATTACTAATAAATGTGGTGTTTTGCCTTAATCCCACTGAAAAGATCCTGTATAGTACTTTGAGTACAACAGAGACACATGTCTGTTGTTACCAAGGCTGCTGCCTAGCAGTCTGCACATCTGCCTGTCACGGTGCTAGTGTGGATCCTGGAGGCTGGGTGGTGGATGCTGTGGGTGAAGAACCAGCAGAGTGACACAGCGGCAGCGTGCTGGGCCCATAACACAGAAGTCGATTAATCAAAACCCTCTTCTGCCAGCACCGGGCCTCCTTCTTCTTACACTGGGCCCTCAAGCGAGGGGGCGGCTGGCACAGCGCCAAGAGTCTAACCTGTGGGGCAGGAGGCGGCTGACGCCCGCAGCCTGCTGGGGAGCTCCCAGAAGATATTAAGGGACAGAGACTCCTCAATGCCCTTAGTAACAAGGGTTTGGGGTTCACCGAGGCCAGTAAGGGGGTCACTATGTCGGCCCTATAACCCTGGGTGTCAGGTCGCTGTGCAGCTTTGATCTAGAGCTCGGATCCCAACGACCGACCAGCAGCCCACAGCCTCCCCCTGGGTCTGCCCCACCTGGTTACTCCTAACAGGCTGACCTTACCCCCTTCCAGCCCCAGATTCGCCCCCTAATCATCCTACTGCCACTCAGAGCCACAGACGTGGAGGTGCTGGAGGAGGGAAGGGGGACTCTAGGGTGGGGTTCTTCTCTAAAGATGGCTGGTGGAAAGGTGGTGCTCAGCTCTGTCAGCGACCTGCCCAGTTGCCTCGCTGCCAGGGGATGCAGACATTTCTGTAAGGTGCATAAAGGGGGTATTTGGCTTCTAAGTTAATGTGAGGAATGTGCAATTATGGGATGGAATTTCCAGCCCTTCGGCAGTGGGAGTTCAGGGCCCCAGTGGCCTAATGGATAAGGCAATAGCTTTCTAAGTCAAAGATTGTGGGTTCAAGTCCCATCAGGGATGAAAAGCTACTTTTTCCTGTATACTGCAAGGAAACCTTGGTCTTAGTTTCACCAACAAAGGTGGGAGATCTTTCAGCACAAACTACTGGATCTTGGGAACAATCCCCCAGAACCCTCCACTTGACAAATGGTTTCTGAACCCATCAGTTGCAAACATTTAATACTAGCGTTTATCTGAGAATAGAGTGAAGGGGAGTGTTCACTCCGACATGTCAATGCACAAGAAAGAGCAAGGCTGTTCTGAAAGAGAATGGATCTGTCTGGAGATAAAGCAGACCTGAGAATGAGCAACGGTGCGAAAAGAAGAGCTTCAAATGTGTTAGATGTTAGTTAGGTTGGTCTGGCAAATTTAAAGAAAATACTAACGCCCTTAGCATGATGCAGACACTGGCTGTTTCTGATCATTTACGGAGAGTTCATTGAGAAATATTTTCCTTAATGATGTTATGGAATATAGGGTGGGATATGAAGGCACCATTCTTCCTGCTTTCGCTCTTCAAGACAAGATGGCTCCATGGCCTGGGCCAATGCGCACCTTCCAGTCAACCGCTAGAGCAGACAACAGCGACACAGACAGGGATGGCAGCAGGGCAGACTGGAGCTCCAGGAAGACGGTGGGACCAGGTCTCATCAACGGCGAGTTGGCCACCTCAGGATGCACAAGGCTGAGTCAGCAAGTGTGGTGTGCACTGCAGCCTGCCCCTACTCACTTTGGCAGCTGTGTTGCCCTGAGGACACTCATATGTCTGGGTGGTATCAGATCCCTGGCTGGGCTCCCAGAGCAGCTCAGCCTCGCTTGGCAGAGATTGGCCAGGCCCCCAGGAAGGGGAGGGCATGCACTCAGGCCCTGTAATGGGGTTCACTCACCAGGGTGGCACCTCCTGCTGTTTGTCTCAGGGATTAGCTCGCTCAGCCGGTGTTCCCTCTCCTGGTGATGCCTTGTCCATCGTCGTCACCGCTTGCAGACCCGCCTCAGTCCAAGTACTGCCGCATCCTCTTTATGACTTGGCCATCCGGCCATGCCATGATCTGTGCTCCTCCCTTCCAGGGTGACGTGGGGGTGTGTGCAGTGAAGTGTCTCCCAATCCAGCCATTTCCCCAGTGGTGAGTGGCAGGGAACCAGGCCCACACTACTCTGGGTCCCAGCCCAGGGATCCTGTAGATAACAGCTTCTGCTTCCTCTCCTTAACTTCCTCCACCAGTGCTGCTTCAATTCCCGGGGCCGCTTCCCCACAGCCCCAGAACGTTCTTCATCCTCTTCTCAGGGTCTCAAGCCTGCAAGTCCCAGCAACCAGCCAGGAGCTCTCTCTAGCTTCCCCTGGTCCCTGCTAGCCGCTGCCCTGCCAGAGGTGCTGTGACCCTACGCCCATATTCTTCATAGAGATATTGTTATGATATGCATATGGCATAGCTAAGATGTGTATTATGCAAGATGGGTCATGTGAGTTATCACTGGAAAGGTTGGACTGTCCTTGAACTCAAGATTTAGGTACATTAAGTCCAGAGTCAACATGGCCTAATTGCGTGGCCTAATGGCCTAAGTCAATATGGCCACCCTTTAGTTCAGGGCTGCAAGGCCTGATGGCCAGATCTGGGGTCCGCTTTGAAAGGGGGGTAGCGGCTGGAGTAAGGGGAACTGGGCCCACCTGACTCCACTGGGTCCCAGCTCAAGGCCCTCTCACATTGAGTGCGTTGGCCACCCAGCCAGCTGGGATCCTACTGCAACATGCTGACCTTACATGGGTAGGAGATACCACTCACTCCACCTCCCTGGGCCACTTACTGCCTTATTTCCTGAAGCTGTCATCCATCTATCGTTAGGGTCTCCAGGGTCCCTGGCACTGGCAGCTCCGTGGAACTTTGACTCCCACCAATTGACTGTAGTAGCAGGTCTCCAGTCTGGTCCCTGGGATCTCTGGTCCCGCAGTAGGGGCTGTAGCGGCTCCTGGCCTGGAGCCTCCACCAAGCGTGCTTCTTCGTCAGTGGCCAGCCCAGACTGAGCTGAGCTGTTCTCCTTTATACTAACACAGCAGTTGGACATGCCCAGCAGGGTCTGAGGGGCGAGACTTCCTCCAGCCTTAGTGTGGAATTAACCCTTTCTCGCCTAGTGTGGGGTATGCACACCCCAGCATGGACTGTAATATTTGATCTGATTATTTGACCCCTCCCATGCATCGGTTGAAGTGCAGGAGGCACATAGGCTTCTTCTGGGGGTACGTCTATACTTACCCGCTGGTTCGGCGGCAAGCAATCGATCTTCTGGGATCGATTTATCGCGTCTTGTCTAGACGCGATAAATCGATCCCGGAAGTGCCCGCCGTCGACGCCGGTAATCCTGCTCCGTGAGAGGAGTAGGCGGAGTCGACAGGGGAGCTTGCCTGCCACGTGTGGACCTGCCGTAAGTACCTTTAAGTTCGAACTAAGATACTTCAACTTCAGCTACGTTATTCACGTAGCTGAAGTTGCGTATCTTAGTTTGAACTGGGGGCTTAGTGTGGACCAGCCCTAAGTCTCCTTTCTCCTGGCACTGGAAACGAAAATGGTTCTTTCGCGTGGCTGGTGGGCAAGAAATAGGACTTTCTGCAAGGGTCATTAACAGTCAGTCAGGCTGAATTGTTTTTTTAATTTCAGCAAAAAAGTTTCAGCCTTTTCCAGAGAGGGTGTTAAGCTTGTTTTCCCAGGGTACGATTGTTTTACTACCATTAAAGCTACAGTGTCCCATGCTTTGGAGCAGAGAGAGACCATTTTGCAGGAGGTGTCAGAGGCTGGTCTTTTGCTCCATTCCCACAGAGCTCTATGCTAAGGACACTGCGTAAGCGCCACCGCCACAGAACTCACTGCGCATTTTCCAGCCTGGGGTTGAGCAGGACGTTCCCTGCAATTGCTCCTCTGAGCTGCCAGAAGATGCTCTGTGACTGGTACGCTCCGGGCACCACCGGGCAGTGAGAAGGAGGAAGAAGCAGCCTGACTGGGATGCAGAGAAGCAGAGGGGACAGGAAGAAAGGTTAGGAAAGAAGTTTGTAAAAGTGAGAGAAAATGGAGTTTCCCAACTTTCTCTCCATTTTTTACCTTTCTCCATTGAAAATAAAAACAGGGAAAGAGAAAAAATAGAGCGAGAAGGTGGGAATACGTACACATTGAAAAATAAAAAAAACAAAATGTTTCAGCTTTTGAAACCCAAATAAAAAGAAAAATTTCAATTTGAATCAAAATCAACATTTCTGTTCAACTCACAGGGCAACTAACTCACAAGGCTCTGCCGCACCCCCCAGCCCCTCCCTGGGACACAGCAGCAGGGCTCTGGGCTTTCAGTCCCAGCGGCAGGGTTGTCAGTGCCCCCACACTGTCAGTTACATCAGTAGAAGGAGGCACCACGCAGACAGAAGGAGCTAGTGCGGACATGAAAAACCGCAGTAATTACTGCGCTGGCTGTACGTCCACCTAACCATTTTGTAGTGTAGACAAGGCCTCTATGTGCCTAGTTTTTTTAACCGTTCCTCATAGATCAGGTTTTTTTAAAACTTGTATCATTTTTGTTGCCTCACTATGTCTGAAAGGAGACTAGCTCCAAATCTGGGCTTCTCAATCTTTTCCAAGGTGTCTGTATTAATGACTAACAAAACGGATTCTGTAACGAGTGATTCCCTTACAATTATGAGATGTCGAAGTCCCGAGTACAGAAGCTTTACTCAAACGATTGACTCAGTTGTAGGGGGAGAGGAGGACCTGTCGCTCCGGATCTCTGCAAGAGGATCTGGACTAGACTTTGATGCTCTTTTTAATCACAGTTATTACAGTGGTGCCTAGACATCAACCAAGCCTGCAGCGCCGTTGTGCCTGGGGCTGTACAAACACTGTAGTACACTGTCCCTGCCCCAAAGAGCTGTCAGTCTCCATAGAGAAGCCAGACCAGGGTATATAATAGACATCTCCAGTAGAACACAGACAATAGCCAGGGCCCCAGCTAGGAATTTGAGTGCCCCCCTCTGGCCCTTCTGGCAAGGGGCATGCAGAGTGCTAGTGCCCGCTGGGCATCAAGGGGAAACATTGGAAGACACAAAACAGCTGAGGGTGTTCACATCTGCAGACCTAGTCACAGCCAGCACTTTACCGTACCCCATCCCAACCAGGGAACGATTCCTCTGTGTGGAAAACCTCACAACCCCTATGGTGGCAGCAAGCAAAATGATTCATGGGATGGTTTGAATTCAGTGGATGTTGACAGCAGAACCAATGCTCATTAACACTGTCTGTGAACCTGTATCTCTAAAGCTTTACAAAATCCCCATGACTTTCTAACAAAATATTGTCCTTTTCCTTTGTGATGAGCATGTAGCTGGCAGAGGACGCCCTGGAGATCTTCTGAAATCGAACCCGTTAGAGGAGCTGGCATGCTCAGTACTCAGCCCCAAGCACTCAGGCGTGTGGAGTGAGACACCGGCACGTGCTCTGGTACTGCTCCAGGCACAGGTGCCATGTTTACAATTTCCGTAGGTTCCACTTTCAGACAATGCTCTGTTCTAACAACGTCTCCTGCCTGTTTAAAGAACATAAAGGTTCTATACTGAGAGTCCCTGGCAAAACTAGTGCTGTCCTCATGAGCACTGACTCCTCCTGCAAAATGACCCGCACACCCACTGCACTCAGGCAATGGCATAGGAAGAGTGTCTCTGAACATGCAAGTGCCTGCAAATGCCGTATCTCTGGCACACCTGGGGCTGCCTGCAGCCTGCTCATGGGAGTTAACAGGTATCAAATGGCATTTTCTCTTATGGCTGCTAAATACTCTCAAACACCAGACTGCTGTGCTTAACATGTTGATGAGCTACGCTGAGATTTTCAAAGACTTCTAAGGCAATTTGGCTTAATGGATCCAAAGTCCCACTGGATCTGGAGAGCGACTCCCGGAGGCTCCTGCAGATTTCCTTACACCAACACTCATCCACTTTTGTTCTATTAACATCGCCCATCCCATGTGTTCCTAGGAGCCCTGACAACCAGAATGGGACATCAGTGCATGGTTCTAGTTCTAAACCAGTTGTGATACCAACTGCCTAATACAGGGGTTACTCCAAAGTGGGCCAGTGAGATCCCCCTGGCTATCCCTTGGCTCGGATTAGGCAGGTCAGCCATGCTTGACTGTTTGGGATTCCCTCCGTACATTACAGGAGGAAAGCCAGCATTCTATGGCACATGTGAGCAATAACAGCTTTTATACCTGTCTCCTGTAGAAGCCAAGTTCCACGGTAATTAGAGATATGCCAGGTGGTGGCAGAGATTTTTCTCCTGCTTTACAACACCTGGCAACATGAAATATTTCTAGTTATCTCCGTCAGATCTTGTTTCACATTTAGCCAGCTACAGGGGTGTGCCTAAGACCCAAGGGCAAATGGTGAGTTTATTTCCCTGTGTTGGGATGAAATGAAAACGACAAGATACAGAACCTCTAACCAGAGCTGAAAAGAGCAGTTCTGAGCAGGATGCAGTGCAGCAAGTAACACAGAGGCCGACTGATTCCACTGCAGAATTTAGCAAACCACACCCGAGTGCAGAAGCAGCTATAGAGCCACCAGTCTCAACAAGATGGAGTTTAGGATCACCAAAAGCTCCCTGTGTCCCCTCTCTGCTGGGATCTCTGGGTCCTGCCATCAGCTGGGGCACCAAGTCCCAGGGCCTCTGGCTCTTCACCAGAGCTGAACTTGGAGGGGTCCCCCGCAGGGGTGAAAGGGACATTCAGTCCTTGGCCTGACACTGCTAAAACATGTCCATCAGTGTGGGCACCTTTCTTATTTTAGAGAAGTGTATAAAACAGATTGAAAAGGGGGCTGATGCCTTGGACACCTGCTCTCAGCTCAGGCTGAGTAGAAGCTATTCAGGCCGGTTGTAATGAGCATCTATGGATGGCACCTTCCAGGAAGCATATGTGTTATGATATAGTCTTTAGTTGCGCGAACACACACTTTCCCACAGGATCCTGGCCTCATTCAGTGCACAGAATGGATAGTGCTCTGGGGATAAATCAAGCTGTGGACTGAAGGAGGCTGTAGTCTGTAGGACCCCAGCCTCATGTGCTGCAGAAGTTGGAAAGTGAGCAGTGAATAAGGCAGAGAATTTCCGGAGGAGAAAGGGTGGTCCCATGATTTAGGGCACGTCTTCACTACCCGCCGGATCGGCGGGTAGCAATCGGTCTATCGGGGATCGACTTACCGCGTCTAGTGAAGACGCGATAAAATCGATCCCTGATGGCTCTACCGTCGACTCCGGAAATCCACCGCGGCAAGAGGCGGTAGCGGAGTCGACGGCGGCGCGGCAGCGGTCGACTTGCCGCCGTCCTCACAGCCAGGTAAGTCGACCTAAAATACGCCACTTCAGCTACGCTATTCACGTAGCTGAAGTTGCGTATCTTAGGTCGACCCCCCCGCTGTAGTGTAGACCTAGCCTTAGACAGATGAATGCTGCCCTGGTAAGCTGGATTTTCTCCCTTCCTCTGCCACAGAGTTCTTGTGTTACATTTGGCAAGTCATGTAACCCAAAACTTTCACAGGTGGCCACTGGGTTCATTTTCTGGATACCCAATTTACTGCATTAGAGGGAGATATGCAGATGGAGGGAAAGCAGGACAAAGTGCAGCAGCTCTATGGGCATCTATATGGGTAGAAATTTTGGGGGAAAAGCATTAACTGTTTGATCATGTAATGTTATTGTATTAATATTTAGTTACCTCAGAACTAAAGTGTCTGGCAAAGTATTCACCAGTTCCAAGCTGAAGTGGGGAAGGCTTCACAGCCCTCAAATGGCATTACCTTAGTTATACAAATGAGAGAAAGACATTGAAGCTGTATCTTAAACTGCATGGAGCATGAAAGAAATGGTGCCTCCGCACCCCAGAGATCAGCAACTGAGAATTAAATGTGAGCAAACCGAACCTCACTCAGATAGACAGATAGATAGATAGATAGAAAGAACATGAATCTAATCTATCTATCTAATCTGATTGGTTTATGGCCATGTGCATATATTTGTCTGTTTTAGGGCTGGTCTATACTTACAATTCAGATTGACCTAGCTATGTCTCTTGGGGGGAGAGGCAGTGATGAGCTCCCAAAATCCTAAGAACCGGTTCCCTACCGGGTCCTCAGCGGCACTTCGGCGGCAGGGGGGTCTTCACTCGCTCCGGGTTTTCGGCGGCATTTTGGCGGCAAGTCCTTCACCCGGAGCGAGTGAAGGACCAGCCACTGAAGTGCCTCCGAAGACCTGGTAGGGAACCGCGCAGTGAGTACAAGCCCCACGTGCCTGTCTCCCCCACATCTGACCCCAACACACATCCTGCCCCTGACTGCCCCCCTCAGAACTTGCAACCCATCAACCCCCCCACTCCTTGTCCCCTGACCACCCCCTCCCGAGACCCCCACCCTAACTGCCCCCCAGAACCCCACTCCCTACCCAACTCGCCCCGCACCCTATCTCCTGACTGCCCCAACCCCATCCACCACCACCCCCGACAGACCCCTGGGACCTCCGCCCCCTCCAACCACTCCCTACCCCTTATCCAACCCCTCCTCCCAGCAGAGGCGGCTCCAGGCACCAGTGCACCAAGCGTGTGCCTGGGGCAGCAAGCCGCGGGGGGCAGCCTGCCAGTCGCCGTGAGGGCGGCAGTCAGGCTGCCTTCGGTGGCATGCCTGCCTCACTGCCATGCTTGGGGCAGCAAAATACATAGAGCCACCCCTGCCTCCCAGCCCCGGCCCGGCCCCCTTACCATGCTGCTGTGTAAGGGTGCCGCGCAGCCGCTGGAGCCTGCAGCCCCACCCCCTTACCCAGAGGTGAAAGTAAGCCTGTACGCCAGTTTGCCGTACCGGGGTGGCCCAGCTTCCCCAGGGGACAATTTAAAGGGCCTGGGGCTCCCAGCAGGGGCTGGAGCCCCAGGCCCTTTTAATTGCCACCAGAGCCCCACTGCTGGAGCCCTGGGGTAGCAGCAGCGGGGCTCTGGGGGCTATTTTAAAAGTCTGGGGCTCCCGCTGGTTTTACCACCCCAGCCCTTTAAATAGCCCCCGAAGCCTAGGGGTAGCGGGGGGCTCCAGGGGCTATTTAAAGGGCCAGGGCTCCAGCTGCCTCTGCCGCCCCGGACCTTTAAATAGCCACGGGAGCCCTGCCGCTTCCCCAGGGCTCCGGTGGCTCTGCGAGGGGGTGGGAAGCGGGGGAGCTTCCCCAGCTGGGAGCTCAGGCGGGCCAGACAGGACGGTCCCGCGGGCCAGATGTGGCCCGCGGACCGGAGTTTGCCCACCCGCCCGCCCCTTTAGGAACCGGTTCTACACCGGCTTCTAAATTAGGGTTACCATATTTAAACATTAAAAAAAGAGGACACTCCACGGGGCCCTGGCCCTGCCCCTTCCCCACCCCCGGCCCTGCCCCAACTCCACCCCCTCCCCTGAGCACCCCGCATTCCCCCTCCTCCCTCCCAGCCATGCGAAACAGCTGCCCGAGCGCTACCGGCTTCACAGTTTGCCGGGCAGCCCCCAGACCTCCAGACCCTGCGCCCCCGGCCGGGCGCTTCCCCAGCACAGCCGGAGCCCGGGAGGGGACACGCCCGGCCGGGGGCACAGGGTGTGGAGGTCTGGAGGCTGCCCGGCAAACCGTGAAGCCGGTAGCACTTGGCAGCTCCGCTCTTCGGCTCTTCAGCTGCCGGAGCCGCTCTAAGGTAAGCAGGGGACTGGGGCAGGGATGCCGGCAAAACAAAGCTGGGAGTATTTTCCCAGACATGTTCGGCTTTTTGGCAATTCCCCCCAGACGGGGATTTGAGGACCAAATAGCCGGACATGTCCGGGAAAATCCGGACGTATGGTAACCCTATCTAAATTTAACAAGCGAACCGGTGCGAACCAGCTCCAGCTCACCACTGGGGAGAGGGGTTGAAAAATTCACACCCCGCCCCCCCCCCACACCGAGCGCTGTAGCTAAGCCGACCTAGCCCCTGGTGTGGACATGGCTGGGAGTGACAGAAGAATTCTTCTCTCAACCTAGCGACCGCCACTTGGGGAAGTGGATTCCCAACAGGGCGGTAACCCCCCATCTCTCAGTGCAGGAAGTGTCTACACTCTAGCGCTACAGCTGCAGCAACCTGTCGCTGTGTTGTTGTCAGGGCCGGCTCCAGGCACCAGCTTCTCAAGCAGGTGCTTGGGGCGGCCGTTCCGGACAGGGGCGGCAGTTCCAGGTATTCGGCGGCAATTCGGCGGACGGTCCCTCACTCCGCCTGGGAGTGAAGGACCTCCCGCCGAATTGCCGCCGCGGATCGCGATCGCGTCTTTTTTTAGACCGCGATCGCGGCTTTTTTTTTTTTTTTTTTTGGTTTTGGCTGCTTGGGGCGGCCAAAACCCTGGAGCCGGCCCTGGTTGTTGTAGGACGCACAGTAGAGCCAGGCCCTTACACTGTGGGTCTCTTTGAAGCAATGATACCCCAAGATGAGCCCCTATCGCTTTGGAGTCACTGGTACTGTCCCGAGAGCAGGTTCTGTCAGTGATATGACCCCCCCAGCTAGACACTGCCCAGAGAAAGGCTTCTGAGTACAACGGACCATCCCAGCTTTTTTGAAGTCTTCGAAGTCCACTGGGACAATCCTCTTCACTTCACCAGTCATGATGCTGGGCACCCCGTGGACCTGCTTGTCCATCCACTTGCTGCACGTGGGCAAAGAGCTCACAAACTAACAAACCCGGCTGACAAACCTTTCTGCCTGGTGCGGAGCTGGACTTCCAGGCTTGGGAGCTCTGCTGTGATTCATTCATTTCAAACACCAGATGCAGATTTGGTCATGCTGGGGGAGCTCGCAAAATCCCATGTATGGAAAAAGTCTTTTCGGAGTCCTACACGTACAGCAGCACCGCTCTTAGCCCCTTTTGCTGAGAGTCCCCTAAGTTACGCCGTGTGCTGCTGCAGCCATTCTAGTGACCCCAGTGGAGTATTCAGTTTTACGTACAGGTGTGTGCAGCCATGAGCTGCCTGAACTCTCCAGCAGCCTGGGAAGTGTGTGCTACCTGCCCAGACCTGGCAGAATTGCAGCAGAGGAATTGTTGTGCCCAGGCACTGAGAAGATGGTACTTTGTTCCCAACACGAGCACTGCACCGCAGGGACTGACAGCAGCTGCCAAGGGGGTGTGGGGCGAGTGCTGTTAAGTTGGCTCATTATATATCCAATTGCACATGCTAAATAAATTCTCTCCAGTGCAGCGCAAGGAGCAGACCCGACCTCGGAGGCTGCCAAAGGCTGTCATGAATCATGAATCACAGAATATCAGGGTTGGAAGGGACCTCAGGAAGTCATCTAGTCCAATCCCCTGCTCAAAGCAGGACCAATCCCCAACTAAATCATCCCAGCTAGGGCTTCTATTGTGAAGCACTTAGAGGAGAGGAAAGCGATCAGGAACAGCCAGCACGGACCCACCAAGGGCAAGCCACGCCCGACCAACCCAACTGCCCTCCACGAGGAGACAACCGGGTCCGCGGACGAGAGGACAGCAGCGGACGTGCCACTCCCCGACTCCAGCAAAGCCCCTGACACAGTCCCCCACAGCACTCCCGCCAGTCGGGCAATGAGCGGCTGGAGAATTTCTCTCTCATAGAGACTCTGCCTCTCTTGTTCCATTCCTGCTCCAGGGCAGCACCACGTTGGATTTTGCACTAAGGCCGCTCAATGCCATGGGCTGGAACAGTCCCAGAGCCGCCACCTGCCCACTTTGCATTGCTATAAAGAGAGGGGATTCCAAACTGGGGCCCAAACAGCCTGTCCCCTTTGTGCTGAGCCTGGAACAAGGTCACTTGGGAGCGACTGCGCTTGCTGGGCCACCTCTGTCCCTGCCGTGTGGAGCGTGTCAAACACGGGCGTGTTTCCAGGGGAAACGGTGACTTTTTGTTCTCACGCTGAACATTTTCATTACAAACCTAAAAGGTTTTGGTTGGAAAGTTTTCATTACAAACCTAAAAGGTTTTGGTTGGAAAATTTTCAATTTGGGGGCTTTCAAAAAATGCTGATGGCTCCTATTGACGTGGGCTCAATCGGCTTCCACTGCCCCAGTGGATGGTGCCGCATGCGCACGGCCAGGCCTGTCCCTCCAGCAGAGTACACATGGGGAGGGGGAGGAATTAGGAGCTCCCCAGCAGCTCTGCGATCGCTGTATCTCTGGCTGAGGCCTCTGGGGATCCCGGCTTGTCAGGCTTCCAGCTGAACCCAAACAGGCAGCTGCTCGGCTGCTAGGCAGGCTCCCGTTCATAGCACACGTCCGACTGCTCTAAGGACTGGAGAGCCGGAAGCAGGGGGTGCCCTGTGTGCTGCTGGCGGGTTTGGTACCGGTGAGCGAGACACAGTGTGTGTGTCGGCTTCACTTGCAGCACCAGCACCAGCCATCGGCCCCATTTCCCAGCCTGGAGCCAAAGCCGGTTTCCCCAGGAAACCCCTGTTCAGAGCTGCACTGCTGTCGTGTGGAGCCTGGCCAGGCCGTCTCTCCCTGGGCTCCATCGGTTAGTTCTGCCGGGCCCACGTGAGCGCGGTGCCCCCCAGTGCGCAGGCTGCACGTCTGCCTGGGAGAGCTCAGGAGCTAGAGCTGGGGCTGTACCAGAGCTGGGCGCCCCCATCCTGTGGAGAGGCTGGATGGACCTGACTGGGGGAGGCAAGAGGGATCCTCGCTGTGCTGCTACCAGGACAATTCGACCTTTTCCTTCTCTCGTTAGGGGGCAGAATGAATCCCTCTTCTCCAGCCAGCTGGGCTCCCACCTTCCCCCTCTCCCATACGTTCATCAGAGAAACCAACGACTTCTGAGTGACGCCCACTGCTTGGGGCCTAGACACCAGAAGTGACAGCCGGATCCCACCCCGGGCCAGGACGGTTTGTGTTAAAAGGCCCCATCGTTGCAGTGGACGCATGCCAAGGGTATTAGTTGGCTCAGTCTGGTGACCTAATGGATGTGGCCACACCACACCCCCATCCCAGGGCAGTCCCATCCGAGAGCCTGAGAACCAGGATCCATGGAGCGACATTCTTCCCCTGCCCTGACAGGTGGCCTCTGCAGATGCTGGTGGAGGGCAGCGGGAGGGAAGGTTGCACTAGTGCTGCCTGGGCTGTAGCTGCACCAAGGATAAATGGAGGGGGTCACGCAGCCTGTGCCTGACACTCCACAGTGCTACATTCACGCCGAGCACAAGTCAAATGCTGCACCAAGGGTGGCGAGTTCCCCATGAATTCCCATGTGAGCGCACAGTGCCCCTGTCCTACACACACACTGCACACAGTGCCCGTCCTCCACACACACTGCACACACATACACACACACA
>NW_020696812.1:27680-33581 GCF_002925995.2 Terrapene triunguis
CACAGTGCCCGTCCTCCACACACACTGCACACACATACACACACACACAGTGCCCCTGTCCTCCACACACACTGCACACACACGGTGCCACTGTCCTCCACACGCACACACTGCACATACACACACACACAGGGCCACTGTCCAGCACACACACACCCCGCTCATGCTGCGCACACATGGACTGCAATGAAGAGACACAAACTGCGCACTGCGGAGACGGCGGGTTGGTTTCCAAGTTGCTTTTATTTACAAAGGTGCTGAGGTGCGATCGCTCCTGCTCCCCTGGGCAGAGCCGCAGTGGGGGAGAGTCTCACAGCCCGGGGCTCCAGGGGACGGGGCAGGAGACAATCGCAGCGCAGGGACAGTTACAAACACTCACAAACAATGGAACCAGGAGAACTCATTAAATCAACAGTCTGGCGCCAGTGGCAGCATCGGGAACCCAGCGCGGGGCGGGGCCCCTGAGCGAGGACTTGGCGTGACGCAATAATGGAGCGAGCGGGTGATAGGGGGTTTCTAGGCAACACGTGCCAGGGAACGGCAGAGGTTCGCTGCGAGGATGGAGGAATCCCACAATGCACCGGGGCTGGCTGGAGCCGCGCGCAACGCCCCACCCCTCCGTGCGGTGCCTCTGACCTTCTCCTAATGGCGTCCAGAGCCCTGTACCCACTTCCGCTTCCGGCCTCGCCCTGGGTATGAGCGTTTCAGGGCTGGGGCACTGGGGAGGCAAGAGGGGGGTGACAGGGGGCGGGGCAGAGGGACGGGGCGGGAAAGGAGGAGCCGGGCAGTCACGTGGCAGCCTGGCACAAGGCGGGGGGGCCGGGGCCGGGCTGGGGCACTGGGGAGGCGGGTTACAGGGGGCGGGACATGTGGGAACTTGGGGGTGGGGCAGAGGGAGCGGGGCGCGCGGGGCTGGGAGGGGGGAACCGGGCAGTCACGTGGCAGCCTGGCACAAGGCGGGGGGGCGGGGCTGGGGGCTCCCCCTGCCCGTGTCCCCTGGGCCCGGCCCCGCCCCCCGGGAACCCCCCGGCTCTGGGCAGCGCGTGTGTCAGACGCTGCGCGGGGGGCGGGGCCGGGTCAGTCTCCGCCCCCCCTGGCGCTGGGCGCCTCCCCCGGCAGCAGCGGGGCCCGGGCGGCTCGGGCCCGTTCTCAGCCCGGGCTCGGGCGTTTCCTGCCCCGGCCGATGAAGCGCCGCCGCCCCCGGGAGGGGGGAACTC
Organism: Terrapene triunguis; assembly: GCF_002925995.2. Classification (NCBI taxonomy): domain Eukaryota; kingdom Metazoa; phylum Chordata; order Testudines; family Emydidae; genus Terrapene; species Terrapene triunguis. Next base: position 28,898 of record NW_020696812.1, read on the forward strand.
GGCCCGTCCGACCCCGGGGAGCTGCAGCCCGGAGCGGCGCCGGGACCGGCCCCAGGCTGCGCCGCGGGGCGGGCTCGGGCCGGGGTCACTTTCTGTGGGGCCCCGGGGGGGAAGGGGCCGGGGCGAGAGCCCAGCGGGCCGGGGGCACCGGAGTGACATCCGGATTGAAATCACTAGCCGGGAAGTCTCGGTTCAATCCGGGTTTCCACATAACAGTGAATTCTTGTTCTAACCGGAACACACGTTCTCCGAGGGGGACGTGGGGCTCATCTTTAGAAGATACACACCAGATATTTGTAAACAGGGATTTCTTTTGAACACTTTTCAGGTGAGTTTTACAGCTGTATCAGAAAATGAAGGATTGTTTGGTTATTTCATTTACCAAAGATAATTGAAGCAGATAATTATGAAGTCATTCGGAGGTGAACTATCTCCAGTTCAAACGGTCAGTCGTTAATATTTGGAGGATTTTCTTGCCAGGCTGTATTAGGAGGAGAACATCACCAGACAGACATTTCAATTGTTTTATTTAACTAAAACAACAACATTACGTATTCTGGATTGTTTTCTTCAACGGCAAACATAATATTTTAACGAAAAAGCATACGTCCCTCGCTTCTCACATTTATCTCCAGATCTATTCCACCCCCAACAATCTTCTTATCACTGAACTTTTTGAAACTTTTCACTTTTAAAGAGAGGTAAGGGATTGACTCTGTGTACACACATTTGCAGAGAGACAATAGAGTTGAGGTCTGTTATTTCTCACCTCTATATATTATTTATTTATTTAAAACATTTTTGCTGTTAACAAGCATGTTACCTCTGGAGACACACATCCAGAGTTTGAGAACTACAAAACTAAGTATCTCTGATGGTATCTTCTAGACTCAGCACTGAGTCCCATTGGGTAGATAGAAAGATTAACCTAAATAATCTATTCAGAAGCCCCTGGAACCCCATAAGATTGGGTCCCTACTCCATAAACTATTAGAATTCATTTACAAAACTTTTCTTAAACATTACATGAATATATTGTCTCGTACTATAGAATTAGAATTTATAATCCCTATTCCATGATGAGATATAATGTATCTTAATTAAAACTATCTTTACATAGGTTTTGTCCTCAAAAATCCAATTTTTTTCTAAAGAAGTGCTTGGAGGGGCTTTTCTCCTGTGACCGTGTGGCCTAATGGATGAGGTGTCTGACTTTAGATCAGGCAATTGAGGGCTCAAGTCCCTTCGTGGTTGTGCTTGTGCAGTTTTCCTGTTGTGCTGAAAGTCCTGCTCCCTTCAGGACTGGAACCTCTTCTTGGCTGCTCAGGCCAATGCTCTGGCTTCAGCTAGAGCCCCAGGAAGGAGTTGGGCGTTGGGCGTCACAAAGGCTGGGGCGTGAGCCCCAGGTGCTTCCAGTCTAGCCTTTGCCATTCCTGACTTGCCAAAGAAAATGGGCGGCTGCCAAGAGCAGTTTCCCTCTTCCAAATGTGCACCTGTCCCTGTGTTTGAGGGGACTTGCTAAATAGCACCTTTGGAGCCTGGGTGTTTCTTTGCTTCTCGCCAGCTGGGGAAAAGCCTCTAGGGGAATATCTCCTGCCCCACTGCCAAAGTGAGCACCGTGAGTGGGAACGGTCAGAGGCCCCACCAGGGGGGCTGGCCCTGCTTTCCTACCGTCTTCTGATGTTGGCCACAGAGCATCAGCAGCCTCCCTGCATGGTGGTCTTCAGTGGGTGTTTGGCATGCCAGGGAGCAGCCTGGCTGGGTGTCTTGTTTCCTGTCTGCTGGCTACACATAGGCATGGTCCTCCCCTCGTCCTGCCCCTCCCTCAGTTGCTCTGTGGCTTATAAACCTTCCCTTGGAGCCCAGAGAAGGAAAGGTGTGCTGGGCTCCAGCCTGGGACTCCTCCCTCCTGCCTATCCCTGGCTATGAAGCCTGGCCCTGGCACTGCTTCCTTTAAATACCATGTGGGCAAGAGGAAAAGCGTGGTAGAAAGTGCAAGGGCCAAACTTGTGGGCATTAGGTGAAGCAGCAAGAATCCCAACCACCAGTAGCCACTTCTAGACCCCCATCCCAACCAAAGACCTGGCTTCAGTCAGCATGAGTCACCCAGCAGAAGGGAAACAACTCGGTCTTGCACAGCTGGAGACAGGAAAATGAAGCACTTTGAGCTCCAGGGTTTTACCACAAGGTCCCACTGAGATTCGAACTCAGATTGCAGGATTCAGAGTCCTGAGTGTTGACCTTTACACCATGGGACCAGCTTGTGATGCCTTTTCTGGACATCGGCGAGTCTCATGGGGCTGGCTTGTGTACGGGGACTGTTGGCCTTTTACTAAAACTTAGTGGGTTTTTTTGATTGGCTAGTTCCCAGTACCAATAGAGGGGGAAGGGTCAATGGGAAATCAGAACCCTGAGACTGACAGTCCCCAGGGGCAATGGTCACCAACTGGTAGCGAACAAGTGAGGCTCGTTTTGTGTATGGGGTGTTTAGATGGGCTTGTTACTGGGCTGTGGACCTTTTTTCTTCTAGAAGCAGCAGTGACTAGCAGTTGCTTCCCCTGCCCTTAATCTGGAGGTGGCATCCTTGTTACCTAAATAGAGAGCAGAAGGGTGGGGGAGGGGAATTGAGTTTCTTGCCCTGGTGGTTGCTGGCAGGAATGACACCAGCTACCTAGTGCAGGCTGTTGGTGTGGGGCTGTCTGGGTGCTTGAGAAGAGGAGCAGTTCTTCTTGGTGGGCTGGTGTCGGCCTGCCTAGTGTTTTCTGACAGCTGATCTTCCATTGGCCCTAGTGAGGGGTGAGTCTCTGAAAGCTAGCCTCCCATTGGGCCCTTAGTGGGGGGAGGGATAGCTCAGTTGTTTGAGCAGTGGCTTGGTAAATGTAGGGTTGTGAGTTCAATCCTGGAGGAGGAGGAGGGGGCACTTAGGGATCTGGGACAAAATCAGTACTTAATCCTGCTAGTGAAGGCAAGGGGCTGGACTCAATGACCTTTCAAGGTCCCTTCCAGTTCTAGGAGATGGGATATCTCCCTTTAAAACAAAAAAAAAAAAACTGTGAATTTGTTGATGGAGAAAAATTCCAGGTGAAAATTGGCAAAGCTGTGGATATTTTGAAAATTTACACATGAAGTTACAAACAGAGAGACAGAGAACAGAGAAAATCACACACTGCACAGGCCCACACAGACATAAACAAAAACCCGACACACACACAAACAAACCCACACAGAGCCATATACACATAAGGGAAAGCCACACAAAACATAGAAAGAACAAATCCACACCAAAAAATACAACAAAAAAGCACAAAAACCACATACCAAAAGAATACTTAGCAAAAAACAATATTCATGCAAAAATCATACACACACGCACACAAAATTATGCAAGGCATCCACAAAAATCACACAGGACCCACATGCATATCAACACGACAGACGAAAAACACACCAACTATGCAAGGTTTTTCCATCCCTGTAATAGCTGCATTGACAGAACAATTCTCCCTTTTATTTAGCACTATCTAACCAGGGCTTAGGTCACCTTAACTATACTGGTTTGGGAGTGTGGATTTTTCACACCCTGAGAGACGTCGCTCTGCCAGTTAAGTGCCCAGTGTACACCAGCCCTTAGATCCCTCTTGGTATTTCACTGCAGGCACTGACCTGTGAGAGGAAAACATCAGCTCACAAACACAGAGACTGAATTCCCCACATTTAATCTTTCTGCACTTTCCAGAAAGTCACAAAAGTAGTTTTGGCCGAGTGGTTAAGCTGATGGACTAAATATCCATTGGGGTTGCCCCGTGCAGTTTCAAATCCTGCCAGGAGAGGGATAGCTCAGTGGTTTGAGTATTAGCCTGCTAAACCCAGGGTTGTGAGCTCAGCCCTTGAGAGGGCAATTTGGAGCAAAAATCTATCTGGGGATTGGTCCTGCTTTGAGCAGGGGGTTAAACTAGATGACCTTCTGAGGTCCCTTCCAACCCTGATTTTCTATGGTTCTTGCTAGGAAAGAGAAAAAAAAGTGATGATAAGTTTTAGGCTTGATTAACTAAAGTTAAGGGCAACAGAGAGTCCTGTGGGTTAATTAATAGAGTAAAAAGTTAAGGGTTTAATTAATAGAATAAAACTATGTCCTGATTCCTCTAAATAACACCACAACGTGAAATAAGAACAGAGACAAATCTTGTCAGTGACGACTAATTTCGCAAATGGTCTTCCCGTTATGAATTTCCAAGCTGGCCCCATTGGAGGTCTGGGCACCTCCAGTGTCACTGCTCTGCATTCACCTTCCCCTTAGAATTGTTCTCGGCCATTCCCAAACGTGGAACGTTGGGCAGGTCAGAATGTGACTAGTGACCCCGGCTCCTTCCTGCCCCTGCTCCACATTGCTCCACAGCAGCGTCTCCCCCTGCAGAGTCACCCCAGCACTGCAGTGCAGCCCCCAGGGTTCAGCAGGGCCCCCGGCAAGGACAGTGGGTGCAACTAACAGCCCGGTGTGCCTGGCAGTGAGGCAGGGGCAGCCCGAGGCTGGAAACTCTGAGTCAGCTGTAAAGAAGCAACACCCCCCACAAGTACAGAGATTGAATTCCCCAACGTTAACATCATGGCACCCGGTAGAAAGCCACATGGGTCAGTTGTGTTTTCACAGGGAGATGCAAAAATCAGGTGACGTTATCTGATTAAA
>NW_020696813.1:0-20982 GCF_002925995.2 Terrapene triunguis
CCGTGCAGAAAGGCCACAGCAGCACACAGAGAACTAACAGCAGGAAGCCCCCAGAGACAGCCAGAGAAGCACCGAGAAACGGCGAAGAGCAGGAGCTTTTGAGCAGAGGGCTGGCTGTGGTTCTTTGTAAAGAAACAGGGTGGCTTCAAATAAATGCCTGAGTCCATCATCAATTTCTCCCCCCTAATGGAAACAACCCACTGCACCCCGAATATTGGTGAACGACTCAGGTCAACAGGGGCAACAATATTCAAGCAGGACATGAAACCCCTGAATTGGTGGATGTCACTGGCTAAGCACCGAGAAACCAGAGTTTGTTGATGTACTAAGGCAGCTTGTGAGGCCAGGAGCTTCTTCAGGAGGTGCAGAGGGAATATTTTCTTCACTGAAGTTTATTCAACTAGTTCAGTTCAAAGCTTTGAGCAGGGGGTGGGACTAGATGACCTCCTGAGATCTCTTCCAACGCTGATATTCTATGATTCTATGTGACGTGGATTGGGAGTTGAAAAAGCAGGAACGCTTGTTTTTCCTCTTCCAATAGCTGAATAAAAACTAGGTGTGAGGATGAGATCTACTAGTTCTAAAATCGTGAAGGGTGAGGTGACCAGAAACAATAAGTTCGCTTCACTTAACTGCAGATACCAATAGTTCCTTTGTTTAACAAATCCATCCGTTTTAAATGCAAAACATATTTTGATAAACTTCCTTTTTCTCTTCACGTGTCCAGCACGTGTAAACTAGTTTGATTTATGCAATAAAAACAAATTTAAAATGTTGTTTTTGTGCATTTTTAATTGAATTCCAGTTTCCACCCAAATGCAGCGTGACCAAACCACGAGTAAAAAGTTCCTCATCTCGTCAATAGGAAATGTGTCATTCACCATTTTCTAACATAACAACAAACGTTCAGATGAGGACTGGATAAAAGTATCTTATGCTGTATAACTGCTTAACTAAATGTGGATGGATACACTGTATCGTCCTGGTTAGTAAAAAGAAGGACCAAATTATACCAACCAATGAGAATCTATCTTTCTTTAAGTACAAAGGCAAAAGAAGATTTAAACTGATGATTTAAAACAAGATTTCCTGCTTGCTGATTTGTGTCAGTGACTTGACTCACTTGGATTTAAATCAATCTACCCGGGGGACCAGAACAGCTGTTGTTAACAAATCTACGTTAAGAGGCAGTTGCATGGGCAATACCTAAGCCCTTGGGGGTGAGGGAATCTGAGCCGGGCAGTTTACTAGGCGTTTGGCTGAACAAAGTCCCGGCCTCTGGCCCCACATCTCTCCAAACGCTGTGAGGGTGGCTGAGCCATGTCAAGCTGTTTGCCGCACCTCCAATGTCACACCAGCGAGGACACGGCTGACTCAGCAGCCACAGGTCGCAGACAGCACTGGGGGGCAACCTCGCGCAGGGAGAGGAAAAAACAGGTCAGCATTTGTGCAGACAAGACACTTTGAAGGAATTATCTTTCCTCTGTTATCATCCGGTTCTCAGCCAAGGCATGGGGAGGCGAGGTCTCGGGCATGCTTGAGGGACAGCAGCAGAGCTGGGGGAAGAGGGGACCCAGGGCTGGGTTAGCAGAGGGCTGCAGCAGGTCGGGATTGAGAGGCACCAGTGGGGGTGACTGTAGCAGGACTCGGCCTCATGTTTCACTCTCAGAAGTTACAGCAAGTTGAGCCACAAACCCCGTCCGCCCCTCCACCACCACCACGTCCGTCCGTCGGGGGATTGTGCAAAGATGCTATCGGCTGAGTCTGTTTGTGTTTGTCTGTGGCTCGGGGCCTGCTTTGGGTCTGCTCGCTCAGAGATTGCGTGTGTGTGGGGTGGTGGTGGGGGCTGCGAACAGCCCTGGGAGATGAAGCCTGCACCAGAGAACTGAGCCTGCTACCGGGAGTCGGGTTCCAGAAAGCTCCTGGTGCAGGGAGAAGGAAATCATTTGGAAGGAAGGAGGGATAGAGGGAGGGAAGGATGGAAGGAGAGATGGAGAGAAGAATGGATGGACAGAGGGATGGAGGGAAGGATGGATGGACGGATGGACAGAGGGATGGATGGAAGGAGGGAGGGAGGGATGGATGGAAGGAGGAAGGAATGAGGGAGGGAGGGATGGAAGGAGGGAAGAATGGACAGAGGGATGGAAAGAGGGAGGGACGGATGGATGGAGGGAAGGAGGAAGGAATGAGGGATGGATGGACAGCGGGACGGATGGACAGAGGGAGGGACGGAGGGATGGATGGATGGACGGATGGATGGAAAGAGGGAGGGATGGATGGATGGAGGGAAGGATGCACCATTATGGTTAAGATTGATACTCTGTGAATCTTTAACACCCGTTTTTTCTACGTGCTCGAGAACCTGGCCGCTTACTTGGATTGATGTGAAAATCGCTGGGCCTCACGGGGATCCCGGGTCATGTCACTGGTCCAGATTTGAGGCCGTTTGCACAAAGGTTTCCCAAGAATCAGCTCCCCCCCTAAAATAAAATCATGGGAAATCATCCAAGTGTTGCCATTCTTACACAGCACAGGCCGAGGGCGCAGACTCTGCCTCTCCTAACCGCTCTCACCCCTTGGGACTGATCCCAGCCGGTGTCCGGCACCCACGGCCCCTTTGGGGAACCAAGACTGAAATCCTTCCTGAGGATAAAAAACTGGCTGGCACTCCACCGTGGCCCGAGCCGAGCTGACGCAAAGGCCTTGTACCCGGCGGCAAGCCAGCGTGTTTGCAGACAGCCTGGCACCAGAACACAAGACGTGCTGCGGCCCTCGGCAGCACCCGTGCACTGTGAGAAACCGCCCTGGGCAGGTTTCGGGAAATGTGTGTCGGGCCCTTTAGTTGCTCTCTGCAAAAGGGGGATTCTGCTGGAAGCTTTTGCCCTGCGAGCAGAGCGTCCGGTTTGACAGCTGGTATCACCAAGTGCTATGAAAGCCAGACACAAGTTCAGGCCCCGCTCCGGCCCCCTCACTCCCCTTATTTTAACAGGCGTTCGGTGCCTAAACACCTTTGAGGCTCTGGGCCTCAGATTTTACTTCAGAAGCTTTGTGCAGGGGTTACGCAGAGGGCAGATGAGAGACGCTAGGAAGCGGCAGCAGCGGTTTTCAGGCCCTGGAAACGGGACGCGGGCGGCTTCCCTGGACTGAGTTTGAGCCCCGAACCGAAAACAGCTGCTCCGCTCTTCAAAGCGTTCACAGCTGTCAACGTGCCATCACACCTCTGAAAACGGCCATCGCCGGAAATGTCACAGGCGAGAAAAGCGTTAAGTCATCGGGCCCTATGTTAAACTTGTCAGAGCAAACTGCCAGTGATGTCCCCACCCCTCCCTGCCCCCACAAGCCACCAAGAGAGAGAAGTCTGCCGACCTGCCCCCTGCCCTGGAGAAGGGTTCATTCAATCTGCCAGTCGCCTAGGAAACCATTACACGGGCAGGGTCTCCTGCATAGCCCTGGCCACCTAAGCCCTACACGGGGCCCAGTCCCAGTCCCAGTCCAAGAGAGGGACCATCCACCACTGCTCGGGGGCATTTGTTCCCACAGTTAATCACCCGCACTGTGAACAATTGTGATTTCTAGCCAGAATTTGTCTGGCTTTAACGTCCAGCCATTGGCTCTCGCTCAGTCTCTCTCTGCTATGTTAAAGACCCCATTAGTACCTGGTGTTTTCTCCCCACGAAGCTAAGTAGACACCGGAATTGAGTCATTCTGATTTTTTGAGAAGCTAAACGGATTGAGTCCCTCGCTGTAAAGACGTTTCTCCAGCCCTTGAATCCTGAATCCCTTTTTCTGCCTCCTCGCCAACTTTTCAGCCTCCCCTTGATCACCCGGAGAGCAGAGCTGGGCGCAGAAGCCAGTATCCATCTGAGCAGCCCCGTGTAAACTCCCCGCCCTGCTGCTCTCACTCCACCCGTTTCTCCATCCGAGGGTCACATTCATGGCCCTTTCCCCCCAGCATCGCGCTGGGCACGCGTGTGGAACTGTTTGCCCCCTAAGTCCTTTCCAGTCACCACTATCCAGGATTCAAGCCCCCGTGCTGCAGTACGGCCTGGCTTCCTCATTCCCCGGTGTACCGCTGCGCCCCGGCTGTGTTATCCATCTCACGGGGTTTGGCTGGGCCCGGCTTAGCGCCGTACGCCTGGCCCGGCCTCACACTTATGTACCAATTATCTGCCAGTCTTTGCTTCCTTCCCCCTCCCCGCCACTGCATCAGCAGGGAGTTTATCTTCATAGACTCATAGAAGATCAGGGTTGGAAGGGACCTCAGGAGGTATCTAGTCCAACCCCCTGCTCAAAGCAGAACCAAATCCCAACTAAATCATCCCAGCCAGGGCTTTGTCAAGCCGGGCCTTAAAAACCTCTAAGGAAGGAGATTCCACCACCTCCCTCGGGAACCCATTCCAGTGCTTCACCACCCACCTACTGAAATAGTGTTTCCTAATATCCAACCTAGACCACCCCCACTGCAACTTGAGACCATTGCTCCTTGTTCTGTCATCTGAGAACAGCCGAGCTCCGTCCTCTTTGGAACCCCCTTCAGGTAGTTGACTTCATCAATGTACTTCATCGATGACCTGGATGAAGTACAATAGCCAATAGCCTCCGGCCCAGCTCCAAGCCCTGCGAAAGCAGCGAGACCGATTCGAAACACCGTGCCCTGGGTCATCAGCACCAAGGACCTCGGCATCTTAACGCAGGCGTCTCCGCCGCTCTCGTCCAACTCGCCTCCCCATGCCATGCTGTCTGCCATTCCGCAGGGACAGATGAGGGAGGGGGGTCCCCGGGGTGCCCAGCCACACCCACGGAGACCCCGTGTGCCCGCCCCTGCGCTGGGAACAGCGAGGTTCGGCCTCCTCCAACACCACAGCCCAGCCCAGCATAAGCCCCAGAGCAATGTCTCGGGGCTCAGGGTACACTACCGGAGGAAACAATGTTTAGCCAGGGTTTGTGTCTACGGCAGTGGGGAGGGATGGGGCCTCAGCTGAAGGGGTTGGGGGTTGTTCTAACAGAGACAAAAGGACACGGCTCACGGCAAACATTCCCCACCCCGCCGCGCTCCAAATTCGCTTCCAGATCGGACCCACTGGGGAAGCCAAAGGGCTGGACACGGATGGACCCCCACCCCCCCCGTCACCACACCCATCCCCCAGCCAAGCCCCTAACCCCAGGCATCCCTCGCTACCCGCCTGCCCTCCGCCCCGTCTCTGCAGGCTCCTCACCCTGCCTGATGCCCCCCTCCCCATGCGGCCCCTCTGGGCTGGAGCAGCCCTGAGCCGTGGCAAGATCTCTCACCTGGCAGGGCCTCTGCCCACCCCGGGCCGCGCTGCTGCTGGCACAGCACGAGAAAGCAGGAACTGAGCCCAGCAGCGGCTCGGCACAGCCACCATTGTGCCTGCCGCACGCAGAGCGTTTCATAGCCGCTCGCGCTTCCTGAGAGCAAAAATATCACAGGAGAGTGAAAAACCCCCCAACGCGGGGGCAGAGGTGCCAGCAGCAGCCCGTTCCGCAGCCGTGCCCATGGTCACCGCCACCCTGCGACATGCGGGGCGGGGAACTGGAGCACCAAGGGAAGAACCCAGGAGTCCTGGCTCCCAGCGCCCCCCTGCTCCAAGCCACCAGCCCCCCCTCCCCTCCCAGAGCCGGGGAGAGAACCCAGGAGTCCTGGCTCCCAGCCCCCCCTGCTCCAAGTCACCAGCCCCCCCTCCCCTCCCCTCCCAGAGCCGGGGAGAGAACCCAGGAGTCTGGCTCCCGGTCCCCCTGCTCTAACCCACCAGCCCCCACTCCCTTCCCAGAGCCGGGGAGAGAACCCAGGAGTCCTGGCTCCCGGCCCCCACCCAAATCCCCTATACCCAATTCCTCAGCAGTTATCCAGGGGCCCACTTACCAGTTAACCTGACAGCCTTTATTTTGGGGGGATAGGGGGGCTGGGTGCTAGGACTCCTGGGTTCCACCCCCAGCTCTGGAAAAGGAGGGGTGGGGGGCTGGGAGCCCGGACTCCTGGGTTCTCTCCCAGGTACTGGTGACTCTGTGGTGACCTGGGGGCGGGTTGCCCGAGGCAGGAGGTGGGGGCTGGGGCGGGGGCTTGTCCTCGCTGTGACCTGGGAGCTGTTTGCACAGGGCCCGTGGGCAGGAGGCGCTGAAGCGAGGGGCCCTGCCTGCGGTGGGGGCCTGCGGTGGCCTGGAGCTCGTAGGGTGGGGTGCAGCAAACCCAGGCAGCTGCAGGCTGCAGTGCGCCCAGCTGGGGGGGCAGGGAGCTAAGGGGGGGGGCAGAGCGCCCAGCTGGGGGGTGGGGGAGTCTGTCTATGGGCTCAGCTGGAAGTTCAGCAACCACAACACGGGGGGGTGGGGGTTGTTCCACAGACGTTTATTTAAAAATAGCTCAGAGCAGGGACACGCCGGCACCACCCCCCCCCAGATACACGGGGACCCGGTGCCCCCCACCCCCCCAGTTCCAGGGGACCCGGTCCCTGCTCAGCGGCCAAGCAGGGCAGCCCAAGGGGTTGAATTCGGGCGACCAGGTGTCCGGTCCCCGGTCGGAAAGGGACCCTGGCGGCTCCGGGCAGCACCCGGTCGCAGTGCCGCAGGGTGAAGGCAGGCGAGTCCCTACCTGTGCTGGCCGCGCTGCGCTCCGGTCTGGCTCCTAGGCGGGGTGGGGAGGGTGCCCCACAGGGCTCCCTGCGCTGCCCCCGTCCCGGGTACCGGCTCTGCTATCCCATTGGTCGGGAACTGGCCAATACAGGGTAGGGGGGCAGCGCCACCCTCCTGGCCCCCCCTGCCTTGGTCCCGGACTTGCTGGCCGCTTCTGGGGTGCAGCCCGGTGCCCCAGGACAGGCAAGAAGCCGGCCTCAGCCCCGCTGCACCGGGAGCCCCCCCGAGGTAAGCCCACGTCCCAACCCCGCGCCCCAACCCCCTGCCCCCGCCCCGGGCCCCCCCCCAAACCCAGAGCCCCCTCCTGCACCCCAAACCCCTCATTTCTGGCCCCACCCCAGAACCCGCACCCCCAAGTTCGAGCCCTCACCCCCTCCCGCCCCCGCCCAGTGACAGTGAGTGAGGGTGGGGGAATGCAGTGAGCAGGGGGCGTGGCCTCAGGGAAGGGGGCGGGGCGGGGCCTCAGGGGAGGGGCGGGGTTAGGGGTCAGAAAGTTCGGTAATCTAGGTTGACTCCGGCGGGGGAGGGGGGAGGAAACCCCAAGTCCCCAGCTTTGCCCCCCCCCCCGCCCCGCAGGCCCCACCCTGTCACTTCCCCATGGCGCGATTGCTCCATCGCTCCCAGTGCTGCATCATTTCCCCCAGGCCCTGCGCAGGCGCGGGGCTGGGGGTGGGCATCTGCCTTGGGGAACTGCAGTGCGGGGCGCTCACCCCCCCCCGGTCCCCCCTGCAGTGCGGGGCACCGAGCCCCGGCAGCGTGACCCACCCGTGCAGGGCGACATGGGCGTGGGAGCCGCGGTTCGTGCGCCGCACCAGGGAAGCGCAGTGGGTGGCGGGCGCCCAGCGCAGGCCACGTCCTGGCACCGCTCACGCAGGAGCTGGGACAGGGGCCAGCCGGCAAAGGGACCTCATCAGCACTGGGCCTGGGGGGCAGAGAGCGGAATCAGCGGGGTCACCGCCCCATGGTGGGGTTCCGGCCCCCCCCCCCCCCCCGGCCCCCAGGGGTCACCGCCGCTTCCTGCCCCCAGGGGTCACCGCCCCTCCCAGCCCCTCCCCACGTCCAGGGGTCACCACCCCTCCCAGCCCCTCACCGCCACCAGGGGGCACCGCCCCATGGGGGGAATACAGGCAGCGCTCACCCGGCCCCAAGGGGTCACCGCCGCTCCAGGCCCCACCTGGCCCCCAGGAGGCACCGCCCCTTGGGGGGAAATACAGGCACTGCCCCCCTGGGGGACACACACAGGGCAGGGGGGTGCTGGGCAGTTACTGGGAGGTACCGGGGGGTCCCTGGGCGGTCATGGGAGGGTTTCCAGGGGGGGTGCTGGGGCACGTGCCAAGGTGGGTTTCAGGGGGGTCCCTGGGCGGTTGTGGAGGGGGGATTCCGGGGGAGGTGCTGGGGGGGGTGTCCCTGGGCCGTCGTGGGGGCGGGTTTCTGAGGGGGTTTCCGGGGGTGTGTGTCACGGACTCACAGACCGTGCCCACTCTTGGCTCCGTGCGGTCCGTGGGGGGTGCCCCTGTTAGTGAGACAGCCCTTCGCGGGGGTCCACTCTCTCTCGGGGTCAGGCCCCTCCACCTCCTGGAGCCGCACCTCTCGGAGCCCTAGCACTCCTGTTTCTCACCGTGGGCCCCTCAGGGAGTCCACTCGCTCTGGACCCCCCGGGCCTTCACCCCCAAAGGGGTTGATGCCACCCTGTTCTCTAGACCGGAGCGACTCTCAGCCAGCATAAAACAGGAGGGTTTATTGAGAGTTGAACACAGCACAGGAAACTCTCAGGGCCTCAGGCCTGGCCTCCCTCAGCCCAGCACATCCCAGTCTCTCTGCATCCAGGTGGGCTCTGCCTGCTCCCCCTCTCCAGCCCAGAGCCCCCCCCTACTCCCAGCTGGGCATCTGATACCCCCGGCCCCAAGCCCTGCCTCTGTCCATGGTCTTCTCTCCAGGTAAACAGAGTCGTAAACTGGGGCCTCCTCTCCTCACTTCTGTCCTCTGGCTGGAACCGGCTGGTTAGGTCACTGGGTCCTCACTCTGCAGCCCATTGTCCGCCCACTGGCCAGAACCGGCTGCGTCTCCTTAGCTGGGCCTCCTTAGCTGGGTCACCAGGTCACCGGTCGCTGGGGTATCCATCCTCCCGGCCATCGGCTGGGTCCCCAAGTCCTCTCTCCGGTCCTCTGCAAAACAAACTCCCTCTCCCCTCACCTCGTTAAACCAGTAACACCCAGGGAAACTGAGTCCCACCCCCTCTGCATCAAACCATTGAAAACTCCACAGAAAACAAGAAAACCCCCCACTTCGTCACATCTCTCCCCCCGTCGAGGCTGAACGGAGCAGGGTCACTTAGCCAGTGACCTGGGGAAGTTCAGGGTCCCCGCCCCGCGATAAAGCATCCGCTATAACATTGGCACTCCCCCTCACATGGACCACCTCCATGTCATACCCCTGGAGGAGCAGGGCCCACCTCAGCAGCTTGGCATTAGCCCCTTTCATTTGGTGCAGCCACGTCAGGGGCGAATGGTCGGTGTACACGGTGAAGCGCCGCCCAAATAGATCTGGCTGCAGTTTGTTAAGGGCCCACCCCATGGCCAGGCATTGCTTCTCGATGGCCGCATAGTGCTGCTCCCGGGGCAGCAGCTTCTTGCTCAGGTACACAATGGGGTGTCTCTCCCCTTAGTATCAGTTTGCATCAGCACCGCCCCCAGCCCTGTGTCCGAGGCATCGGTGAACACCAGGAAGGGTTTGTTAAAATCCGGGTTTACCAGCACCGGGCCCTGGATAAGTGCCCCCTTCAGCGCACATAGAGTCCTCTGGCACTGCTCGGTCCAGACCACCTTGTCCGGCTTTCCCTTTCGATACAGCTCCGTGAGGGGTGCTGCCAGGGAGCTAAAGTGGGGCACAAACCTCCGGTAGTACCCTGCCATCCCAATGAAAGCCTGGACCTGCTTCTTAGTCTGGGGGGCGGGCCAGGCCTTGATTGCCTCCACTTTGGCCAACTCCGGCTTCAGGTGGCCACCCCCAACTTTGTGGCCCAGGTATAAAACCTCTGCCATCCCCACATGCACTTTTCAGCTTTTATGGTCAGTCATCCTGGAGGCGACCCAGCACCCTCTTCACCTGGGACACATGTTCCTCCCAGGTCTGGCTAAAGACACAGATATCGTCAATATACACTAGAGCAAAGTCCTCCATCCCCCTTAGTAACTGATCCACCAGGCGCTGGAAGGTGGCAGGTGCCCCCTTGAGGCCGAAAGGCAGGACCAGGAACTCGAAGAGCCCTATTGGGGTGGTGAAGGCGGACTTCGCCCTGGCCTCCGGGTCCAGAGGCACCTGCCAGTAGCCTTTGGTAAGATCCATGGTAGTGAGGTACCGGGTGTGACGAACTGAGACTGTTCTTAAAGTGGTCTGTGAATGCTGACAGAGGAGTGTGGCTAGGATAGTCTGCATTGGGGGATGGGAGAATGACTGAAGTAGAATACCTGAGCATGTAACATGAGAACCCAGGAAGGGGGGCAGGCGAGGTGACACCTTGGCCCGGGAAACTGAACAAGGGGAGTCTGGGAAGCTGGCTGGTGAGGTGGCTGGAAGGCAGAGAGGGCTCTGACCCCAGGAGGTGGGCTGGGGTGCCCAAGGACCCCAAGATGGACCTAACTGTGGGGGTCCTGTTGTCTGCGCCTGCAAGACCTGTCTTGGACTGTATTCCTGTCGTCTAAATAAACCTTCTGCTTTACTGGCTGGCTGAGAGTCATGGTGAATCGCAGGACGCCGGGGGTGCAGGGCCCTGAGTCCCCCCACACTCCGCGACAACTGGTGGCAGAGGTGGGATCTACTGCACCCCGTGGACGGCGCTTCCTGCAGTAAGTGACTGGGGAGCAGCAAAACGAAGGGGGATCGACGGGGACCAGGTGGGCTGAAGAATCAGAGAGAGACGGTTTCAGGGGGCGATTAACTCCTGGGAGTGTGTGACCAGTGAGAAGGACTTTTGCAGTAACAGGGTCCCCTGGGGGATCGCAACGAGCGGTCCCGGGGCGGAGGAGTCTGCAGCTCGACCCTGGCAGAGAGGTGGTGACCTGAAGAGGGGCTGGCACACTAGGGGTTCCCCTGGGACGGTGGAAAGCGGAGAGCACAGGCCGGTGTGTGGCCAGCAGGAGGATGTATGCTAAACGCCTCAAGAGTGACCTGGTGGAGCTGTGCAGGCAGAGGGGGCTGCGCATTGGGAGGTCCACCAAAGAACAGTCTCAGTTCGTCACACCGGGCACCCCCCAACTTGTCTAGGATCTCATCGGTCCTAGGCATGGGGTAGGCATCGGACACGGTGATGGCATTGAGCTTCCGATAGTCCACACAGAACCGGATCGACCCGTCCTTCTTGGGGACCAGCACCACGGGCGAGGCCCAGGGACTGGCGGATGGCTGGATCACCCCTAAAGCCAGCATGTCCCCGACCTCTCTCTCCAGGTCCTGGGCTGTTTTCCCAGTGACCCTGAATGGGGAACACCTGATGGGAGGGTTGGTTCCCGTCTCCACCCGGTGGACAGCCAGGTTAGTGAGCCCAGGCCGGCTGGAGAACAGCTGCCGGTATGAATGCAGCACCTCTCTGATCTCTGCCTGCTGGGCAGGGGTTAGCTGGTCTGAGAGGGGAATTGATTCGAGGAGTTAGCCCCAGCCTCAGGGAGGAGTCTCACCAGGGGGTCCTCTCCTTTCCCCTCCCACTGCCCACACACAGCCAGCAACAACTTCTCCCTGTCCCAGTATGGCTTCATCATGTTGACGTGATACACCCGGTGGCTATGAGCCCGGTTGGACAGTTCCACCACATAGTTCACCTTGGTTACCTGTCTGCTGACCGTGAAGGGGCCGTCCCAGGCCGCTTGCAGCTTGTTCTTCCTCACAGGGATGAGGAGCATCACCTGGTCCCCGGTAGCATATGAGCGGGCACGTGCTGAGCGGTCGTACCAGACCTTCTGCTTCCTCTGGGCCCTTGCTAGGTTCCCCCTAGCCAAGCCCATGAGCTCCACGAGCTTTTCCCGGAAAGTCAGTACATACTCTACCACTGATTCCCCATCGGGAGAGGTCTTCCCCTCCCACTCGGCCCTCATCAAGTCCAGGGGCCCCCTCACCCTCCTTCCGTACAGCAACTCGAACGGGGAGAACCCTGTGGATTCCTGGGGCACTTCCCTATATGCGAACAGCAGGTGGGGTAAATACTTGTCCCAGTCCTGCGGGTGCTGGTCCATAAAGGTTTTCAGCATCCTCTTTAGGGTCCCATTGAACCTCTCCACTAGCCCGTTGGACTGAGGGTGGTAGGCTGAGGCCCAGGTGTGTTGGACCCCACACTTCTCCCACAAGCACTGGAGCAGGGTTGACATGTGTGACAAACTGGGACTGTTCTTACTGTGGTCTGTGAATGCTGACAGGGGAGTGTGGCTAGGACGGTCTGCATTGGGGGATGGGAGAATACCTGAGCATGTACCATGAGAACCCAGGAAGGGGTTAAAAGCCAGGTGACACCTTTGCCCGGGGAAACTGAACAAAGGCTGGGGGAGGGGTGGCTGAAGGGGGGTTTTTCAGGAGCTGGCTGGTGGAATGGCTGGGAGGCAGACGGGGATCTGACCTCCCAAGGGGGCTAGGGTGCCCGGGGACCCCAAGATGGACCTAACTGAGGGGGTCCTGTTGTCTGTGCCTGCAAGACCTGTCTTGGACTGTATTCCTGTCGTCTAAATAAACCACCTGCTTTACTGGCTGGCTGAGAGTCATGGTGAATCGCAGGAAGCCGGGGGGTGCAGGGCCCTGTGTCCCCCCACACTCCGCGACAACATGAAGTTAGACCCCTGGTCTGTAAGGACCTCCTTGGGGAACCCCACTCTGCTGAAGATGGTCAGCAGCGCGTCTGCCACGGTGTCTGCCTCGATAGAGGACAAGGCCACTGCCTCGGGGTAGCGCGTAGCAAAATCTACCACCACCAGGATGAATTTCTTCCCTGACCGGGTCACCCTGCTGAGGGGCCCCACTATGTCCACGGCCACCTTCTGGAAAGGCTCCTCTATGATGGGCAAAGGTCTCAGCGGGTCTTTACACTTATCCCGGGCCTTCCCCACCCTCTGGCAGGAGTCACAGGTCCTGCAATACTGTCGGATAGCGTCAAAGACCCCGGGCCAGTAAAAGTTCTGCAGCAGCCTCTGCCTGGTGCGCCGGATGCCCTGATGCCCCGAAAGGGGGATATCGTGGGCCAAGAACAACAGTTTGCGGCGGTACCTCTGGGGAACCACCAGCTGCCTCCCGACTTTCCAAGATTTAGTTCGCCCTGAAACAGTCCATTCCCGGTACAGGAATCCCTTCTCCCACAGGAATCGCTCCCGGCAGTCCTCCCCCTGGGATCCTGCACTGTCGTGGCTAGCCAGGGCCCTCAGTTTCTCCAGGGAGGGATCCACCTGCAGCTCTGTTTGGAATTCAGCTGCTGGGTCTGAGGATACAGCCCTGGCTGGTGGCGCCTCAGTTTCCTCACCCTGGGACGGAGGCTCCGGCCCGCCCTGTCGAGCCCTACCCTCGGCGCTTCAGCCCCGCCCCTCGGGAGGTCCCGCACCCCTTGCTGGCTCTGGCTCCGGGTAAGGACCAGGGCGCTCTGAGTGCCATCCGGCCAGTTCTCCAAGTCATTACCCATTAGCACCTCGGTAGGCAGGTGGTCGTGCACCCCGACCTCTTTGGGTCCCTCCTTAGCCCCCCATTTCAGGTGTATCCTCGCTACAGGCACCTTGACGGGGGGCCCAAACACTCCCCTCAGGGTCAGGTAGGCATCGGGCACTAGCTGGTCTGGGCCCACCACCTCGGACCGCGCCAGCGTCACCTCTGCACCCGTGTCCCAGAACCCCTGGACGTGTCTTCCCCCCACCTCAATGGGGATGATGTGGCGATTGTCCCCCGGGGCCTGTCCCACGCTCACCTGGCGGATTGGGTACGGGTGCTCCGGACCTGGGGCCCCGCCTTCCCCTGCTGGCCTGGCCTGGCGGTCCCCTCCCCCTGGCACGGCCCTCTCGACTGCAGCCCCTGGGCCCGGCAGTGCCCCCTCTCGGTGGGCTTCCACGCAGTTAACACCCCGCGGGTTCTGCTTGGCTGCCATTTCCTTCATCTTCAGGCACTGTGCCACCTTGTGCCCCTTTTGGCCACAGTAATTACACCTCATGTCCCTCAAGTCCCACGAGGGGGGTCGCCCCACCCCGGCAGTCCCGGGCACCCCCGAGTTGGGCTTCCTGGAGTCCCACCGTTGAGAGGGCTCAGGGTGTCACGGAGTGTGGGGGGACTCAGGGCCCTGCACCCCCGGCTTTCTGCGATTTACCATGACTCTCAGCCAGCCAGTAAAGCAGAAGGTTTATTTAGACGACAGGAACACAGTCCAAGACAGGTCTTGCAGGCACAGACAACAGGACCCCCCTCCGTTAGGTCCATCTTGGGGTCCCGGGGTACCACAGCCCCCTTGGGAGGTCAGAGCCCTCTCTCTCCCCCAGCCACATCACCAGCCAGCTCCTGAAACTCTGCCTTCAGCGACCCCTCCCACAGCCTTTGTTCAGTTTCCCGGGCAAAGGTGTCACCTGGCCTTTAACCCCTTCCTGGGTTCTCATGTTACGTGCTCAGGTATTCTCCCTCGGCCAGTCTCCCATCCCCCAATGCAGACCATTCTAGCCACACTCCCCTGTCAGCATTCAAAGACCACAGTAAGAACAGTCCCAGTTTGTCACATCTCTCCCCCCTTCGAGATCGAACTGAGCGGGGTCACTTTAGCCAGTGACCCGGGGAAGTTCGAACCTACCCCCGTTCCCATGGATGCCCCCGCATCCCTCCCATTCCTTGGTGAGAATTACACCAGGCCCTTCCAGCTTCACGCCCCCCCTTAGGTCGGGTGTGCTCGATGGCACTCGCAGTTCGCATGTGGGAAGGTTTATGCGGCCTGTGCCCTTTTCCCACCCCAATACCCCTGGGGTTCCAACTGGGCTGTGGTCCTCTCCCAGCGCTCCAGTCTGGAGGTCTGTGCTTCGGGCTCTCTTGGTTCAGAGCCCCCCTTTTTACCCTGGCCGCCCTCTGGAAAGGCTCCTCTATGCTGGGCAAGGGTCCTAAGGCCGTTTTCCCCTTGTCCCGGGCCTTCCTCCCCCTCTGACAGGGGTCACAGGATCGGCAGTACTGCCGGACAGTAACAAAGACCCCAGGCCAGTAAAAGCTCCGTAGCAGCCTCTGCTGGGTACGCCAGGTTCCCTGGTGCCCTGAGAGGGGAATGTCGTGGGCCCGGTACAGCAGCTGGCGGCAATACTTCTGGGGTACCACCAGCTGCCTCCTGATCCCCCCTGACTCCATTTTCCCTGAGGGAGCCCATTCTCGGTACAGGAACTCCTTCTCCCACAGGAACCTTTTCCGGCCACCTCTCCCAATGGTCTGTACCGCACTGAGGTCGGCCAGGTCCCTTATCTTCTGCAAGGAGGGATCTTTCTGCACCTCAGCCTGGAACTCAGCAGCTGGGACAGGGATGGCCACCTGCTCTCTCTCGCTGGCTGGGTCTGAAGCCGCAGCCTCCCTGAGCCGTGTCCCTGGGTGTTCCCTCCCCACCAGGTTAGGGTCCTGCGCCTCGGGCAACGTATCCTCCCCAAGGCCAGGGCGCCGTGCCCCTCGCCGGCTCTGACTGGGGGTCACAACCAGGGCACCCTGGGGGTTGCTTGGCCAGTCCTCCAGGTCCCCCCCCATCAACACCTCAGTGGGCAAATACGGGTGTACCCCCACGTCCTTGGGGCCCTCCTTGGCCCCCCACTTCAGGCGTACCCTCGCCACAGGTACCTTGAATGGGGTCCCACCCACCCCCGTCAGAGTCAGGAAGGTGTTGGGCACGACCCGACCTGGGGCCACCACCTCGGGCCGGACCAGCGTCACCTCTGCGCCCGTATCCCAGTATCCATTGACCTTCCTCCCATCCACCTCCAGGGGAACAAGGTACTCTCTCCGGAGGGACCGCCCCGCGCCCACCGTATAAACCAAAAACCCTGAGTCTGGAGCATCCAGCCCCCCAGAGGAGCTGGCCTGGAGCTCTCCTCCCTCCTTAGCAGATGGTATTCTGCCAGCCCCCCTGGCCTGGGAATGCTGCCTCTCGCCCGGCTGGGTCTCTACCCAGTCAACCCTCTGTGGGTTCGGTCTGTCCCTGAGCCTGGGGCACTGGGCCCGTATGTGGCCTCTCTGGCCACAGTGGTAGCAGCCCATGTCCCATGGGTCCCCTCGAGCGGGTCAGATGGACCTGATGCTGGATGTTCCCCTTTGGTGGGCGTTCTTCATATTTCCCCGCTGGGAGGTCCCACAGTGACTCTCTCTCTGCGTTGTGGTGGGACTGTTCCTTTGGGATTCCTCCCTGTTATCCCCTGCCCGACTGTTCACAAACTCGTCGGCCAGCTGGCCTGCATGCTGCGGGTTCTCTGGCTTTTGGTCCATCAACCATCGCCTCAGGTCGGGTGGGCACTGCTCATACACGTGCTCCAGTACGAATAGGTCAAGCAGGTCCTCTTTAGTTTGGGCCCCAGCTGCCCACTTGCGGGCATACCCCTGCGCCCGGTTGGCTAGTTGTAGGTATGTGACCTCACGGGTTTTACGCTGACTCCAGAACCTTTTCCCGTAGATCTCAGGGGTCAGCCCAAACTCGTGGAGCAGGGCCTTTTTCAACAGTTCGTAGTCCCCTGTCTCCGCCCCTTTCAGTCGGCTGTACACCTCCCTGGCTGTGGGGTCCAGTGAGGGGATGAGAAACTGGAGCCTGTCTGCAGGGTCAACCTGGAGCAGCTCGCAGGTATTCTCAAAGGCCGTCAGGAAGGTATCCATGTCCTCCCACTGCTTACGCTGGGCCAGGAAGCACTTATTAAAGCTCTTTGCAGCCTTGGGTCCCCCCTCGCTCACCGCAGCCGGGGCCCCACTGCTCCTCAGCCTGGCCAGTTCCAGCTCATGCTGACGTTGGTCCCGCTCATGCTGACGTTGTTTCTCCTTCTCTTCCCGCTCCTGCTTCAGTTCTTGCTGCCTTAACTCGAGCTCGAGCTCTTTCAGTTTCAGCTCCATGTCACATTCCAGTCGCATCCGCTCCCGGGACGGGGAGCGCCGCCGGGACGATCCCCTGCTGGCCGCCGGGGTCAGGGTGCCCTCGGTATTCGCTGGGCTTCCCCCAACCCCTCCCCTAGGTATAGGTAGGCCAGGTCTTAGGATGTCCTCTGCAGCAGTCTGACCCCTCCCAGACATGTCAGGCCCCGGGGCCCACGCTGCATCCACCGGGCGGCTTCCCTCAGGGACAGGGCTCGGTTCATCCAAGCGATCCTTCTCCTCCAGCTGGGCAATTAGTTGTTCTTTGGTGGACCTCCCAATGCGCAGCCCCCTCTGCCTGCACAGCTCCACCAGGTCGCTCTTACGGCGTTTAGCATACATCCTCCTGCTGGCCCCTCGCCGGCCTGTGATCTCCGCTTTCCACCGTTCCGGGGGGAACCCTAGTGTGGCAGCCCTTCTCGAGGACACCACCTCTCTGCCAGGGTCGAGCTGCAGACTCCTCCGCCCCTGGGACCGCTCACTGCGATCCCCCCGGGGGACCCTGTTACTGCAAAAGTTTTTTTCACTGGTCACACACTCCCAGGGGTTAATCGCCCCCTGAAACAGTCTCTCTCCGATCTTCAGCCCACCTGGTCCCCGTCGATCCCCCTTCGTTTTACTGCTCCCCAGTCACTTACTGCAAGAAGCGCCGTCCACGGGGTGCAGTAGATCCCACCGCTGCCACCAGTTGTCACGGAGTATGGGGGACTCAGGGCCCTGCACCCCCAGCTTTCTGCGATTTACCATGACTCTCAGCCAGCCAGTAAAGCAGAAGGTTTATTTAGACGACAGGAACACAGTCCAAGACAGGTCTTGCAGGCACAGACAACAGGACCCCCCTCCGTTAGGTCCATCTTGGGGTCCCGGGGCACCACAGCCCCTTTGGGAGGTCAGAGCCCTCTCCCTCCCCCAGCCACATCACCACACAGCTCCAGAGACTCTGCCTTCAGCGACCCCTCCCACAGCCTTTGTTCAGTTTCCCGGGCAAAGGTGTCACTTGGCCTTTAACCCCTTCCTGGGTTCTCATGTTACATGCTCAGGTATTCTCCATAGGTCAGTCTCCCATCCCCCGATGCAGACTATCCTAGCCACACTCCCCTGTCAGCATTCAAAGCCCACAGTAAGAACAGTCCCAGTTCGTCACACAGGGTGACTCCCCTTATGAGTCCCTGATGTGGGTCTCCCTCCTGCCCCCGATCTGCTGTCCATGAACTCATCTGCCAGTGCCCCTGCACTGCGCAGATCCTTGGGTTTCCGGTCCACCAGCCACATCTTAAGGTCCGGAGGGCAGATGTCATACAGCTGCTCCAACCCCACCAGGATATACACATCCTCTGCGGTAGTGGCCCCTGCACCCTTCCCCCACTTGCGGAGCTATTCCCCCAGCAGGTTGGTGACCTCCTTGTAAGAGACACCTGAGGTCTTGCGTACACCCCAGAATCGTTTCCTGTATGCCTCAGGGGTCAGTTCAAACTTCAGCTGCAAAGCCTGTTTGAACAGGTCGTAGTCCCCCGTCTCAACACCATCCATTTGGTTGAACGCCTGTATGGCTTTGGGACCCAGCCGGGGGGTCAGACAGCGAAGCCTGTCTGCGGGGTCAATCTGGTTCAGTTCACAAGCCTTCTCAAAGGCTGTGAGGTAAGCATCAATATCCCCCACTCCCCGAACTGGGGCAGCAGTTTGGTGTCCAGATTCCCCACACCACTGGCGTCTCAGGGCCCTTCCCCACTTACCTCGTGGCAGGCCCTCTTGGCCCGTCTCTCGTCCATCTCCAACTCGTGCTTCCGCTGTTCTACACGGTCCGCTCGTTCTCTCTCTCTGTCCACCAGCCTCCGATCCTCTAGCTCCAGTTCCTTTGCTTTCAGCTGCAGCTCCAGTCTCCGCAGCTCCTCTAGGGAGGAACCTGACTGGGGTCTCCCTGTACTGACTGGGGAGTCAGGTCTGACCCACTCCCGGTCGCTACACAGACTGCCCCCACGGCTACTCCCCAGCTCTCCGGGCACCCCGGGAGCCCCCCTGGGGTCTGAAGCCTGCGCCTCAGACGGGTCATTCTCTACAAGCTGAGCAATCAGCCGCTCCTTAGTGAGCCTCCCCACGCTCAGCCCCCTCTCCCTGCAGAGACGGGCCAGGTCGCTCTTACGGAGCTGGTTATGGGCCATTTCCAGGCTGGTTCCGTTCAATACCCTCGTTCTATCGCTGGCAGCCACTCACTGCAAAGCGCCTGCGCTCGCAGCCCACGTCTACAGGATGCATCCACGACCATCCCACTTCTGACACCACGTTGTCACGGACTCACAGGTCGTGTCCACTCTTGGCCCCGTGCGGTCCGTGGGGGGTGCCCCTTTTAGTGAGACAGCCCTTCTCGGGGGTCCACTCTCTCTCGGGGTCCGGCCCCTCCACCTCCTGGAGCCGCACCTCTCGGAGCCTTAGCACGTCTGTCTCTGCCGTGGGCCCCCTCGGGGAGTCCACTCGCTCTGGACCCCCGGGGCCTTCACCCCTGAAGGGGTTGATGCCCCCCTGTTCTCTAGACCGGAGTGACTCTCAGCCAGCATAAAACAGGAGGGTTTATTGAGAGTTGAACACAGCACAGGAAACTCTCAGGGCCTCAGGCCTGGCCTCCCTCAGCCCAGCACATCCCAGTCTCTCTGCATCCAGGTGGGCTCTGCCTGCTCCCCCTCTCCAGCCCAGAGCCCCCCTGCTTCCCAGCTGGGCATCTGAGATCCCCGGCCCCAGGCCCCGCCTCTGTCCATTGTCTTCTCTCCAGGTAAACAGGGTCGTAAACCGGGGCCTCCTCTCCTGCTTCTCCCTCTGGCTGGAACCGGCTGGTTAGGTCACTGGGTCCTCACTCTGCAGCCCATTGTCCGCCCACTGGCCAGAACCGGCTGCGTCTCCTCAGCTGGGCCTCTGGGTCACCAGGTCGCCGGTCGCTGGGGTATCCATCCTCCCGGCCATCGGCTGGGTCCCCAAGTCCTCTCTCTGGTCCTCTGCAAAACAACCTCCCTCTCCCCTCACCTCGTTAAACCAGTAACACCCAGGGACACTGAGTCCCACGCCCTCCGCATGCAAACCATTGAAACCCCACCGAAAACAAGAAAACCCCCCACTTTGTGTCCTGGCCGGTCCCGCGGGGGGTCTCACCCAGCAGCCCAGAGGAGGGCGAGTTGTGCTGAATGGCCTCGGCCGCATTCTCCTGGACGAGGTCCCCGAGCTGCTGCTCGAGTGGCGGGTGCAGGGGGAGGGCGGCCTGGGGGGGCCCGTGCCTGCCGCCCCCGGCACTGGGTGAAGATGGGGTAGTCAGGGCTCCGGTACCACTACAGGGAGGGGCCGGTCGGTGAGAGAGACAGATTCCTCCCCATCCTCCCACTGACACCCCAATGCGCTCCCTCAGCCCCCCAACACAGCCCCCCCATAATCCCACTCAGCTCAGCAGGGCCCTGGTGCCTGTCACCCCCAATCCGTCCTTCCCAGCCCCCCGACTCTCCCCTGGGATGTTCGGCACCCACATCCCTGCAGCACCCCATATACCCCACCCCCAGGGGGCCCCCAGAGGGAACGAACCCCCCACAGCCCCCCTATTGCCCGCCACTTCCCAGGACCCCTGCGGTGCTCTGGGGTCCGTGCCAGCCCCACCACCGCCAGCCTCGGCCCCCTTGCCCCCATCTGGCTCCATCCCAGGACCTCCCACGGCTATCACACGGGGCCCCCTGGAAGGGTCCCCAAACCCCGCTACAGACCCCAGTCCTCAGGGACCCCGTCCCATGCTCCTGCAGCGCATTGACCACCCATAGCCCCCATTCCCCCAGCCCCATGGGCCACGCAGCCAGTCCCTCCCCTGCCCCCCTCAGTCCCCAGGTCTCACCTCCTGCAAGTCCCAGGCCACCAGCACCCCGGAGCCGTAGGGCGGCTCTTCCAGAAAGTGGTGCCTCTTGGACGCCATCAGCTGGGGGGCGGGGAGGGTTAGTTGTGGGGAGGGCAGCACAGCCCCCCTCCCCTGCCCTGCACCCCCCCAACCCACCAACCCCCCCTCCCCCGCCCTGCACCTCTCAGTCCCCCAACCACCTCCTTCCCCGCCCGGCACCTCCCCAGCCCCCCAATTGCCTCCTCCCCAGCCCTGCACCTCCTCAGCCGCCCTGCAACCCCCCAGCCCCTCAACCGCCTCCTCTCCTGCCCTGCACCCCCACAGCCCCCCAACCACCCCCTCCCCCCCCCTGCAACCCCCCGCCACCCCCTCCCCCCCCCCTCCCCCCCCCCAGTCCCCCA
>NW_020696813.1:21082-26833 GCF_002925995.2 Terrapene triunguis
CCTCCTCCCCCGCCCTGCACCCCCCCAGTCCCCCAACTGCCCCCTCCCCTGCCCTGCACCCCTGAGCCCCCCCAATGGCCCCAGCCCCCACCTAGGAGGTGAGCAGCCGCAGGGCGGTTTGGATCCCACGTCGCGCTCGTAGCCGGCGGTCGGGGCCGTGTTGAACCTCAGCACCACGTCGTGGGCGTCTGGGCAGAGGAGCTCGCACGCCCCCGAGTGCCCCCCACATTCACACATAGCCCAGGGGATGGGGCTGCTCACGCTCACACCCCCCGCGTGCAAATGGGGCCAGGCAGTCCCCATGCGAATGGGGCTGCTCACACTGACACCCTCCTTGTGCAAATGGGGCCAGGCACCCCCCCCGTGCAAATGGGGGTGCTCACACTCACACACCCCTTGTGTAAATGGGGCCAGCACACACCCCTTATGCAAATGGGGCCAGGCACACCCCTCTGTGCAAATGGGACTAGGCACACCCCCATGCGAATGGGGCTGCTCACACTCACACAACCCTTGTGCGAATGGAGCCAGGCACCTTCCCGTCAAATGGGGCTGCTCACGCTCACACACCCCTTGTGCGAATGGGGCCAGGCACCCCCTGTCACGGAGTGTGGGGGGACACAAGGCCCTGCACCCCCGGCTTCCTGCGATTCACCATGACTCTCAGCTAGCCCAGGGCCGGCTCCAGGCACCAGCCCACCAAGCATGTGCTTGGGGCGGCGCCTGGAGGGGGGGCGGTGCGGCGGGGTGCTCCGGCCCAAGAGCGGGGCCGCGACTGGGCTCGCCGCCCTCCCCGCGGTGCTCCGGCCGGTCGGGGAGAGCGGGGCCCCTGGCCAGGCTCGCCGCCCTCCTCCCGGCGCTCTGGCTGCTGGGGGCTCTCCGCCCTCCCCCCGGCGCTCCGGCCGGTCGGGGATTGCGGGCCCGCAGCCGGGCTCGGCGCCCTCCCCTGCCGCAATGGGGAGGGGGGGGCGGCCGGTGGCTTTTTTGCCTAGGGCGGCAAAAAAGCCAGAGCCGGCCCTGGCCAGCCAGTAAAGCAGAAGGTTTATTCAGACGACAGGAACACAGTCCAAGTAAAGCGAAAGGTTTATTGGATAACAGGAGCACAGTCTACAGCAGAGCTTGTAGATACAACCAGGACCCCTCAATCAAGTCCTCTTGGGGAGTGCAGGGAGCTTAGACCCCAGCTTGGGGTTCCCTGCGTTGCACCTCCCAGCCCAAAACTGAAGAACTCCCAAAACCCTCCAGCAGCTCTCTCCCCCCTCCCCTCTGCTCCTCCTCTCCTTTGTTCAGTCTCCCGGTCAGAAGGTGTCACTTCTCCCAACCCCCCTCCTGGCTCAGGTAGCTCAATGTAACTCCCAGGCTACATTCCCAGGTCAAATCTGCCCCGCTCCCTGCTCCGTCACATCTCTTCCCCCTTCGAGACTGAACTGAGCGGGGTCACTCTGACCAGTGACCTGGGGAAGTTCAGGGCCCCCTCTCCGGGACAACGCGTCCGCTATCAGGTTGGCACTTCCCTTCACATGGACCACGTCCATATCGTAATCCTGCAGGAGTAGGCTCCACCTCAGGAGCTTGGCGTTGGCTCCTTTCATCTGGTGCAGCCAGGTCAGGGGAGAGTGGTCGGTGTGCACGGTGAAGTGTCGCCCAAAGAGATATGGCTCTAGTTTCTTGAGGGCCCACACCATGGCCAGGCATTCCTTCTCGATGGCCGCGTAGTTCTGCTCCCGAGGTAGCAACTTCTTGCTCAGGTACACGATGGGGTGTCTCTCCCCCTTTTCATCCTCCTGCATTAACACCGCCCCCAGTCCCGTGTCTGAGGTTTCGGTGAAGACTAAAAAGGGCTTGTCAAAGTCTGGGTTTGCCAGAACTGGGCCACTGACCAGAGCCTCCTTCAGGTCCCGGAGAGCCTCCTGGCACTCCTCGGTCCAGACCACCTTGTCTGGCTTCCCCTTCTTGCACAGCTCAGTGATGGGGGCGGCTATGGCGCTAAAGTGGGGCACGAACCTTCGATTGTACGCCGCCATCCCAATAAAGGCTTGGACCTGCTTTTTGGTTTGGGGAGCAGGCCAGTCTCTGATCACCTCCACTTTGGCTGGTTCCAGCTTTAGGCAGCCGCTCCCCACCCGGTGGCCTAGGTAGGATACCTCAGCCATCCCCACCTTGCACTTCTCTGGTTTTACGGTCAGCCCAGCCTCCTGGAGTCGGTCCAGCACTTGTCTAACCTGGGACACATGGTCCTCCCAGGTCTGGCTAAAGACGCAGATGTCGTCAATATATGGCACAGCAAAACTCTCCATCCCCCTCAGTAGCTGATCCACCAGGCGCTGGAAGGTGGCCGGCGCTCCCTTGAGGCCGAAAGGCAGGGTCAGGAACTCATAGAGCCCCAGAGGGGTGATAAAGGCCGATTTCAGCCTGGCATCGGCATCCAGCGGCACTTGCCAGTAGCCCTTTGTAAGATCCATGGTGGTAAGGTACCGAGCGCCTCCCAGCTTGTCTAGGAGCTCGTCAGGCCTGGGCATGGGGTAGGCATCGGCTACAGTGATGGCATTGAGCTTCCGATAGTCCACACAGAACCGGATCGACCCGTCCTTTTTGGGGACCAGCACCACCGGCGAGGCCCAAGGGCTGGAAGATGGCTGGATCACCCCCAAAGCCAGCATGTCATCGACCTCTCTTTCCAGGTCCTGAGCAGTTTTCCCTGTGACCCGGAAGGGGGGGCATTTTATAGGCGGGTGCGATCCTGTCTGCACCCGGTGGACAGTCAGATTAGTGAGTGGAAAACAGTTGTGGGTACAGATGCAGCACCCCTCTGATCTCCACTTGCTGAGCAGGGGTTAGCTGAGAAGAGAGGGGAATTGTTTCCAGGGGGGAGCCAGCTCCTGTCTCAGGGAATAGATCTACTAAAGGGTCATCTCCCTGCTCCTCCCAATGCCCACACACGGCCAACGCCACATTCCCCCTGTCATAATATGGCTTCATCATATTCACATGGTACACCCGGTGGTGGTGTGCCCGGTTTGACAGCTCCACCACATAGTTTACCTCGTTTAGTTGCTTGACAACCTTGAAGGGCCCTTCCCAGGCGGCCTGGAGTTTGTTTTTCCTCACGGGGATGAGGACCATCACCTGATCCCCGGTGGCGAAGGCGCGGGCCCGCGCTGTGCGATCATACCAGACCTTCTGCTTCCTCTGGGCTCTGGCCAGATTTTCCCTGGCCAGGCTCATGAGCTCGGCAAGTCGTTCCCGGAAGGTCAGGACATACTCCACCACCGACTCTCCATCGGGAGTGGCCTTCCCCTCCCATTCGTCTCTCATCAGGTCTAGGGGCCCCCTTACCCGCCTTCCATATAACAGTTCGAAAGGTGAAAACCCGGTAGACTCCTGGGGTACCTCCCTGTACGCGAACAGCAGGTGAGGTAAGTACTTGTCCCAGTCCTGCGGGTGCTGGTTCATAAATGTTTTCAGCATCATTTTTAGCGTCCCATTGAACCTCTCCACCAGCCCGTTGGATTGGGGGTGATACGCCGAGGCCCAGTTGTGCCGGACCCCACATTTCTCCCACAAGCACCGGAGTAGGGCCGACATGAAGTTGGACCCTTGGTCCGTCAAGACTTCCTTGGGGAACCCCACTCGGCTGAAAATGGTCAGCAGCGCATCTGCCACCGTGTCTGCCTCGATGGACGATAAGGGCACTGCCTCGGGGTAGCGGGTGGCGAAATCTACCACCACCAGAATGTATTTCTTCCCTGACCGGGTCGTCTTGCTGAGAGGTCCCACTATGTCCATGGCCACCTTCTGGAAAGGCTCCTCTATGATGGGTAAAGGTTTCAACGTCGCTTTCCCCTTATCCCGGGCCTTCCCAACCCTCTAGCAGGGGTCGCAGGATCGGCAGTACTGTCGGATGTTGGTAAAGACCCCGGGCCAGTAAAAGTTTCGTAGCAGCCTCTGCTGGATACGCCAGGTTCCCTGGTGCCCTGCGAGAGGGATGTCATGGGCCAGGTACAATAGCTTGTGGCGAAACTTCTGGGGAACCACCAGCTGTCTCCTGATCCCCCATGACTCCACTTCCCCTGGGGGAGCCCATTCTCGGTACAGGAACCCCTTCACCCACAGGAACCTCTCCTGGCAGCCTCTCCCCATGGTCTGTACCACTCTGAGGTCGGCCAGGTCCCTTATCTTCCGCAAGGAGGGATCTTTCTGCACCTCAGCCTGGAACTCAGCAGCTGGGGCAGGGATGGGCACCTGCTCTCTCTCGCCGGCTGGGTCTGAGGCCATAGCCCCCCTGAGCCGTGTCCCTGGGTGGTCCCCCCTTACCCGGTTAGGGTCCTGCGCCTTGGGCAAGGCACCCTCCCCAAGGTCAGGGTGCAGTACCCCTCGCCGACTCTGGCTACGGGTCACGACCAGGGCACCCGGAGGGTCGCTTGGCCAGTCCTCCAGGTCCCCCCCCCATCAACACCTCAGTGGGCAAATGGTGGTGCACCCCCACGTCCTTGGGCCCTGCTTGGCCCCCCACTTGAGGTGTACCCTCGCCACAGGCACCTTGAATGGGATCCCACCCACCCCCGTCAGGGTCAGGTAGGTGTCAGGCACCACCCGATCTGGGGCCACCACCTCGGGCTGGGCCAGCGTCACCTCTGCGCCCGTATCCCAGTATCCATTGACCTTCCTCCCATCCACCTCCAGGGGAACAAGGTACTCTCTGCGGAGGGACAGCCCCACGCCCACCCTGTAAACCGAAAACCCTGAGTCTGGAGCATCCAGCCCCCCAGAGGAGCTGGCCAGGAGCTCTCCTCCCTCCTTAGTAGGTGGTACGCTGCCAGCCCCCCTTCCCTGGGAATGCTGCCTCTCGCCCGGCTGGGCCTCTACCCAGTCAACCCTCGGTGGGTCTGGTCTGCTCAGTCTGTCCCTGAGCCTGGGGCACTGGGCCCGTATGTGGCCTCTCTGGCCACAGTGATAGCAGCCCATGTCCCGTGGGTCCCCTCGAGCGGGTCGGATGGACCTGATGCTGGATGTTCCCCTTTGGTGGGGGTTCTCCATATTTCCCCGCTGGGAGGTCCCATGGTGACCCTCTCTCTGCGTTGTGGTGGGACTGTTCCTTTGGGACTCCTCCCTGTTATCCCCTGCACGACTGTTCACAAACTCATTGGCCAGCTGGCTTGTGTGCTCTGGGTTCTCTGGCTTTTGGTCCATCAACCATCGCCTCAGGTCGGATGGGCACTGCTCATACACGTGCTCCAGTACGACTAGGT
The DNA here is from genome assembly GCF_002925995.2 of Terrapene triunguis. Taxonomy (NCBI): domain Eukaryota; kingdom Metazoa; phylum Chordata; order Testudines; family Emydidae; genus Terrapene; species Terrapene triunguis. The sequence goes on from NW_020696813.1 coordinate 26,332, forward strand.
CAAATAGGTCCTCTTTAGTTTGGGCCCCAGCTGTCCACTTGCGGGCATACCCCTGCGCCCGGTTGGCTAGTTGTAGGTATGTGACCTCACGGGTTTTACGCTGACTCCGGAACCTTTGCCGGTACATCTCAGGGGTCAGCCCAAACTCGCGGAGCAGGGCCTTTTTCAACAGTTCGTAGTCCCCTGTCTCTGCCCCTTTCAGTCGGCTGTACACCTCCACAGCTGTGGAGTCCAGTGAGGGGATGAGAAACTGGAGCCTGTCTGCAGGGTCAACCTGGAGCAGCTCGCAGGTATTCTCAAAGGCCGTCAGGAAGGTATCCATGTCCTCCCCCTCCTTACGCTGGGCCAGAAAGCACTTATCAAAGCTCTTTGCAGTCTCGGGTCCCCCCTCGCTCACCAAAGCTGGGGCCCCACCGCTCCTCAGCCTGGCCAGTTCCAGCTCATGCTGACGCTGGTGTGATGAAGTGGGACTGTTCTTAATGTTTCCTCTGAATACTGTGTG
>NW_020696814.1:0-3999 GCF_002925995.2 Terrapene triunguis
GCCGCGATTGCCAGGGCAAATTAATCATTAATCATTAAACACGCTTGCTTTTAAACCATGTGTAATATTTACAAAGGTACACTCACCAGAGGTCCCCTGTGTGCCCACAGGGTCTTGGGTGAGTTCGGGGGTTACTGGTTCCAGGTCCAGGGTGATAAACATATCCTGGCTGTTGGGGAAACTGGTTTCTCCGCTTCCTTGCTGCTGTGAGCTATTTACATTATCTTCATGCTCATCTTCCTCGTCCCCAGAACCCGCTTCCCTGTGTGTTTCTCCAGTGAGGGACTCATAGCACACGGTTGGGGTAGTGGTGGCTGCACCCCCTAGAATGGCATGCAGCTCTGCGTAGAAGCTGCATGTTTGCGGCTCAGCCCCGGACCTTCCGTTTGCCTCTCTGGCTTTGTGGTAGGCTTGCCTTAGCTCCTTAATTTTCACGCGGCACTGCTGTGCGTCCCTGTTATGGCCTCTGTCCTTCATGGCCCTGGAGACCTTTTCTAATATTTTGCCATTTCGTTTACTGCTTCGGAGTTCGGCCAGCACTGATTCATCTCCCCATATGGCGATCAGATCCCGAACCTCCCGTTCTGTCCATGCTGGAGCTCTTTTGCGATCCTGGGACTCCATCACGGTTACCTGTGCTGATGAGCTCTGTGGGGTCACCTGTGCTCTCCACGCTCAGCAAACAGGAAATGAAATTCAAACGTTCGCGGGGCTTTTCCTGTCTACCTGGCCAGTGCATCTGAGTTGAGAGTGCTGTCCAGAGCGGTCACAATGAAGCACTGTGGGATAGCTCCCGGAGGCCAATAACGTCGAATTCCGTCCACACTAACCCAATTCCGACCCCCTAAGGCCGATTTTATCTCTAATCCCCTCGTCGGAGGTGGTGTAAAGAAACCGGTTTAAAGGGCCCTTTAAGTCGAAAGAAAGGGCTTCGTCGTGTGAACGTGTCCAGGCTTAATTCGATTTAACGTGGCTAAAGTCGACCTAAACTCGTAGTGTAGACCAGGCCTAAGGGTACGTCTACACTACGGGATTAATCCGAATTTAGATAATTCGAATTTGGGAAACAGATTGTATAAATTCGATTGTATGCGGCCACACTAAGCACATTAATTCGGAGGTGTGCGTCCATGTACCGGGGCTAGCGTCGATTTCTGGAATGTTGCACTGTGGGTAGCTATCCCATAGCTATCCCATAGTTCCCGTAGTCTGCCCTGCCCATTGGAATTCTGGGTTGAGATCCCATTGCCTGATGGGACAAAAAACATTGTCGCAGGTGGTTCTGGGTATAGCCTCACCCCTCCCTCCCTGCATGAAAGCAACGGACGGCAGACAACCATTTTGCGCCTTTTTTCCTGGGTGAACACTGCAGACTCCATACCACGGCAAGCATGGAGCCCGCTCAGCTCCAGACAGCAGTCATGAACATTGTAAACACCTCGCGCGTTCTCGTGGAGTTTATGCTGAGCCAGGACCAGAAAAACGAGGCGAGGAGGCGGCGGCGGCGGGAGCGCAGCGACCAGCGTGATGAGGACATGGACATGGACACGGACACAGAATTCTCTCAAACCGCAGGTCCCGGTGCTTTGGAGATCATGTTGTTAATGGGGCAGGTTCTATCCATGGAACGCCGATTCTGGGCAAGGGAAACAAGCACAGACTGGTGGGACCGCATAGTGTTGCAGGTGTGGGATGATTCCCAGTGGCTGCGGAACTTTCGCATGCGTAAGGGCACTTTCATGGAACTTTGTGACTTGCTTTCCCCTGCCCTGAAATGCCAGAATACCAAGATGAGAGCAGCCCTCACAGTTGAGAAGCGAGTGGCGATAGCCCTGTGGAAGCTTGCAACGCCAGACAGCTACCGGTCAGTCGGGAATCAATTTGGAGTGGGCAAATCTACTGTGGGGGCTGCTGTGATGCAAGTAGCCAAAGCAATCATTGAGGTGCTGCTACGAAAGGTAGTGACTCTGGGAAACGTGCAGGTCATAGTGGATGGCTTTGCTGCAATGGGATTCCCTAACTGTGGTGGGGCGATAGATGGAACTCATATCCCTATCTTGGCACCGGAGCACCAGGGTAGCCAGTACATAAACCGCAAGGGGTACTTTTCAATGGTGCTGCAAGCACTTGTGGATCACAAGGGACGTTTCACCAACATCAACGCGGGCTGGCCGGGAAGGGTTCATGATGCTCGCGTCTTCAGGAACACTATTCTGTTTAAAGGGCTGCAGCAAGGGACTTACTTCCCGGACCAGAAAATAACCGTTGGTGATGTTGAAATGCCAATAGTTATTCTTGGGGACCCAGCCTACCCCTTAATGCCATGACTCATGAAGCCATACACAGGCAGCCTGGACAGGAGTCAGGAGCTGTTCAACTACAGGCTGAGCAAGTGCAGAATGGTGGTAGAATGTGCATTTGGCCGTTTAAAAGGTCGCTGGCGATCGCTACTGACTCACTCTGACCTCAGCCAAAGAAATCTCTGCATTGTTATTTCTGCTTGCTGTGTGCTCCACAATCTCTGTGAAAGTAAGGGGGAGACCTTTATGGCAGGGTGGGAGGCTGAGGCAAATCGCCTGGCTGCTGATTACGCGCAGCCAGACACCAGGGCGATTAGAAGAGCACACCAGGAAGCAGTGTGCATCAGAGAAGCTTTGAAAACCAGTTTCATGACTGGCCAAGCTACAGTGTGAAATTTCTGTTTGTTTCTCCTTCATGAAAACCCGCCCCCTTTATTGACTCATTCTCTGTAAGGAACCCACCCTCCCCCTTCCTCCAGCTTGCTTTCAAACCAAATAAAGTCACTATCGTTTAAAAATCATTTATTCTTTATTCATAGATTATAAAAAGAGGGAGGGAACCCGGGTGGGGTTTGGGAGGAGGGAAGGAAAAGGCCATTAAAAAATGGTTAAAAAAATGACAGCCTTTTGCTTGGGCTGTCCACTGGGGTGGAATGGGAAGGTGTACGGAACCTCCCCCCCCCGCGTTCTTACACGTCTGGGTGAGGAGGCTATGGAACATGGTGAGGGGGAGGGGGGTTATACAGGGGCTGTAGCGGCACTCTGTTATCCTGCTGCCGTTCCTGAAGCTCCACCAGACGCCGGAGCATGTCTGTTTGCTCACGCAGCAGCCCCAGTGTTGCATCCCGACTCCTCTGATCTTCCTGCCACCACCTCTCATCTCGAGCGTCTCTCCTCTCCTCACGTTGGTCCCTCCTGTCCTCACGTTGGTCCCTCATGTCCTCACGTTGGTCCCTCCTGTCCTCACGTTCACTGGCTTCTTTCCTATACTTTGAAACCGTGTCCTTCCACTCATTCAGATGAGCTCTGTCACTGCGGGTGGATTCCATGATTTCTGTGAACATGTCGTCTTGTGTCTTCTTCTTCCGACGTGACGTCTTATCTGTGATACCCTTCGGGATGGAGGAGGGAGGCTTGAAGAATTTGCAGGTGCTGGAGGGAGGGAAAAAAGGAGAGAATTTTTTAAAAAGATACATTTTGCAGAACAATGCTTATACTCTTTCACGGTGACCAACACTATTCACGTTACATAGCACATGTGATTTCTGTGCAAGGTCGCATTTTGCCTCTTAATATTGAGTGCCTGTGGCTTTGCTGCTAGAGATCACAGACGCAGGTCCGGGCAACAGAATTCGGCTTGCATGCAGCCATAGTAAGCCATTGTCTTTCGGCTTCTGCGCCCTCCTTTCCCACATACCAAGCAAAGCCCGTTGAGTGCTGAGGTTTTCCTGTTAACCTTCAGCAGCAGAAAACAAACTAACCCCCGCCCCCATCCAATTCTCTGGATGATCGCTTTATCCCTCCCCCCACCGCGTGGCTGGTATCAGGGAAGATCCCTGCAGGAACCAAACTAACACCCCCCACCCCGCCATGAATTCTCTGGGGTGATTGCTGTACCCCTCCCCCCACCGCGTGGCCGGTATCAGGGAAGATCCCTGCTAGCCAAATGCGAAAAGCTCTGGGCCAATCCCCCCCCCCC
>NW_020696814.1:4099-14262 GCF_002925995.2 Terrapene triunguis
CCCCCCCCCCCCTGCGCTCGCCTAACTGCAGGGAAGGATTTCTTTTCAGCCACAGGCAAACAGCCCAGTAGGAAAGGCCACCTCTGTCCCCTTAATTAAATTCCCGTATTTCAACCAGGTTACCATGAGCGATATCACTCTCCTGAGGATTACACAGCAAGATAAAGAACGGATGTTGCTTGAATGCCAGCAAACACCGGGACCATACGCTGCCAGGCTTTGTCAGGCAATGATACCAGATTACTTGCTGCAATCATGGCGTGGTCAAGTGTCCTACCATGGAGGACGGAATAAGGCTGCACTGCCCAGAAACCTTGTGGCAAGGCTTTTGGAGTACCTCCAGGAGAGCTTCATGGAGATGTCCCTGGAGGATTTCCGCTCCATCCCCAGACACGTTAACAGACTTTTCCAGTAGCTGTACTGGCTGCGAATGCATCCCAAGTCCTCAGGGCAAAGTAATCATTAAAAACCCTTGCTTTTAAAACAAGTTTTATATTTTAAAAGGTAAACTCACCTGAGGTCCCTTCCATGGGGTCGTGGTCTTGGATACTGGCTTGGGAGGGTTGGGAGGGTACTTCAGTCAGGCTGAGAAAAAGATCCTGGCTGTTGGGGAGAACGGAGTGCTGGGTGCTCTCCGCAAGCTCGTCCTCCTCCTCCTCTTCCCCCTCCGCAGAATCCTCAGGTGTAGCTGAGATTATCCCCGCCTCGGAATCCACTGTCAGAGGTGGGGTAGTGGTGGCGGCACCCCCTAGAATTGCATGCAGCTCGGTGTAGAAGCGGCATGTCCGCGGCTCTGACCCAGAGCGACCGTTTGCCTCCTTTGTTTTTTGATAGGCTTGTCTGAGCTCCTTGACTTTCACGCGGCACTGATCTGAGTCCCTATTGTGGCCTCTCTCCATCATGCCCTTGGAGATTTTTTCAAAAGTTTTGGCATTTCGTCTCTTTGAACGAAGTTCTGCTAGCACTGAATCCTCTCCCCATATAGCGATCAGATCCAGTACCTCCCGTACGGTCCATGCTGGTGCTCTTTTTCGATTATCAGCCTGCATGGTTACCTGTGCTGATGAGCTATCTGTGGTCACCTGTGCTCTCCACGCTGGGCAAACAGGAAATGAAATTCAAATGTTCGCGGGGCTTTTCTTGTCTACTTGGCCAGTGCATCCGAGGTCAGATTGCTGTCCAGAGCGGTCACAATGGTGCACGGTGGGATAGCTCCCGGAGGCCAATACCATCGAATTGCGGCCACACTACCCCTAATTCGAACTGACAAAATCGATTTTGGCGCTACTCCGCTCGTCGGGGTGGAGTACAGAAATCGATTTTAAGCGCCCTTTATTTCGAACTAAATGGCTCCGTTGTGTGGACGGGTGAAGGGTTAATTCGAATTAACGCTGCTAAATCCGAATTAAAGTCGTAGTGTAGACCAGGCCTAACTGCATGTGCACTAGAGATTGTACTGGTATAACTATATGAGTAAAACCCCTCACACCTAATTAGGGTGACCAGACATCCCAATTTTTTCGGGACTGTCCCGATATTTACTTGTTTGTCCCGCGTCCCGACTGATGTTTGGTTGGGACGCAAATTGTCCCGATATTTTGCCCTCTGGCGCACAGGCGGAGGGGGCTTGCACTCCCCCGCCCCAACTCTGCCCAGGCCCCGCCCCGACTCCGCCCCCGTCCTCCCCATTAGATCCCTCCCCAAATCCCCACCCTGGCCCCGCCTCTTCCCCAAGCACGCTGCATTCCTCCGCCTCCCCCCTCCCTCCCAGGCTTGCGCTAATCAGCTGTATGGCAGCGCAAGTGCTGGAGGGAGGGGGGAGAAGCAGGATGCGGCAGCCCGCTCAGGGGAGGCGGAGGCGAGCTGGTGTGGGGGGGCGGAGCATGGAGCTGCCAGTGGGTGCTCAGCCCCCACCAATTTTTCCTATGCTCTGGCGGCTCTTGGGTTGCTTTTTTTTTTTTTTGCTTTTGTTTTTGTTCTTTCCTCCTCCGCTGGCTCTTGGGTTTTTATTTTTTTATTTTTATTTTTTCTCCACCGGCACCCCCGCTCCCACCACCCTGGTCCCGATATTTCACGTCTCTCATCCGGTCACCCTAATTGACATATTATACCAGTGTGACATTCAAGTGAGATCAGGCCTAACTGTTCACTTGGGAGGTATGGGCTTTCTCACTCATCACTGTCACTCGTGTGAGTGTGTGTGCATTCAGGCCTCTACCCTTGGCTCTTGAGCAATTTAGATATAAGTATATTATTTAGCTGAAGTTTATAGTGTTAAATATTTGAGACAAATTTTGCTCTGGCATGCATGCATACTGCTCCTATTTGAAGTAAAGATATATTTGTTATATTAGTCCTAGAATATTTTCTAATGTAAAATACATTGGTGGCTATCCTTCAGTCTGTTGGCTGGATTCTCTTCTGCCTTTTCCTCTATATTGTCGTGTGCAAAGGGAATATAAAATGCTACTATTCTGATCTGATATTTTTATGTGCACTCTGTACTGGTGTAAATGACAATGAAAAAGCATAAGTCAGTGGATAATTTGGCTTCAGGAGTTTGGCTGGAGTAAGGAGCGAGACCTTTTCTATTCAAGTACAGTTTTGCCTGTATAGTTATATTAGCAAAACCCCCACTATGGGTACAGGTATATTGGTATAAAAGTGCTTATACCAGTATAACTGATGCCAGTTTTCCCCAAGTGTGCATAAATTTTACTGGCCTTAAGGCTTTTACCCCATAGCTATATTGGTTAGGGATGTGATTTTTACCGATATACCTATGTTGGTAAAAGCCCTAAAGCGTAGACTGGGCCTGAATCATTTAGCCCATTATTTCTTTAAAATATATATTTCAAAGGTCATTCACACTGATTCCATTTGTGACACTTCAAATGTGCTTGTATCTATTTTAAACGTGCAATATTTTAACAAATCATCATTACGGAAAATATGTTAAGAGACTGCAAGATTGTATACTGCTTTGGATGGCTAGAAAATCAATAGTCAACTGGCAGAAAGAGACCAATTTCTCAGCAGACCACTCACCAATATCCTTAAAAGCACAGGATTGCTGTTGTAAACAAGTTAACATGATTTATAAAACACATTGTTTCAAGGGGATTAGTTATTACCACATACAATGATTATTTTTAATGCTGATTGGCTTATGGGTGAGTAATTACAATGGATAATAAATGAGTAATTAATTGTCCATAATGACCACTATCTTGGAGATTTTCCCTTAATTACTAATAAACTGACCTCTGCTAATCATTCTTAAATTTAATTTTTTGCATCCTTCTTTTCCCATAGCCCATCTGCCTTCTTGATTCTGTAACTACAGTGTAGGATAAGAGTTCCTACACTGGGGGGGGGGAGGGGGGATCGATCTATGATACACAACTTCAGCTACGAGAATAGCGTAGCTGAAGTCGACGTATCTTAGCTCGACTTAGAATCACTTACTTCGCATCCTCGCGGCGCGGGATCGGTGGCCGCTGCTCCCCCGTCGACTTTGCTTCCACCTCTCACCGAGCTGGAGTTCAGCAGTCGACGGGAGAGCGATTGGGGATCGACTTATCGTGTCTACACTACACGCGATAAATCGATCCCCGGTCGATCGCTACCCACTGATCCGGCGGGTAGTGTAGACGTACCCCAAGATTCCCCCATCTTGCTTGTCTGTCTGGGCTAGCTACTTTAACTGACATTGGCGGGACTATTCTGATTCTGCAGATGCTGCTACTGTGTGTTTATTTCATTTCCAGTGGGACAGTTACTGGATTATCTTTGGTTTCATTGATAGTCACCAATTTTTTCTAGCCTACTATTGTTATGGATGTTTCATGGGATTACCATTCCCCTACAGACTCTGCCCATATTTATTTTAAAGAGGTTTGCATAGGAAAGTCCCCATTCGTAGTATTTGTTGGGCCCTCTGGTGCAGTGTCCCTCAACCTTTTTCAGGAGTCTGATTTGTCTTGCGTACCCCAAGTTTCACCTCACTTAAAAACTACTTGCTTACAAAATCAGACATAAAAATACATGTCACAGCACATTGTTATTGAAAAATGGCTTACTTTCTAATTTTTACTATATCATAAAATAAATCAATTGGAATATAAATATTGTACTTACATTTCAGTGTATAGTATATAGAGCAATATAAACAAGTCATTGGCCATATTAAATTTTAGTTTGTACTGACTTTGCTAGTGCTTTTTATGTAGTCTGTTGTAAAACTAGGCAAATATCTAGATGAGCTGACATACCCCCTGGAAGACCTGCTTATCCCTGGTTGAGAATCACTGCTTTAATGGCTTCCAAGTACTGTGATTCACAGGCTACAGTGCTGACAATTGCCATCAAGCTGCAGAGCCACTGGGTTGAGACAAGGAAACATAACATAATAAAGTAAAAAGATTTTTTTAACTAATTCAGTCCAAATGTGTTAAATGCTGTGTTTACTGGTTGCAGGCCTTGTAAGTGATGATATTTGACAGAGACAGAAAACCTTTTCCATTACATATCATTGTTATATTGGTCCTGAATAAATAAAAAAAAAAATCAAAGCAGATCGTTAGGTCTGTCTTTTCTATGTATGTTATTAGTGAACCCTTATCCCTATGTGCTAAGTATTTGTGTGCTTATGGTGGTCCGGGACAATGACAGGATAACCCTTGGTTTTCTACTACACCTCTACCCAGATATAACACTGTCCTCGGGAGCCAAAAAATCTTACTGTGTTATAGGTGAAACGGCGTTATATTGAACTTGCTTTGATCCGCTGGAGTGCGCAGCCCCGCCCCCCCCCCCGAAGCACTGCTTTACCGCGTTATATCCGAATTCGTGTTATATCGGGTCATGTTATATCGGGGTAGAGGTGTAATTTTTAAAAAAAGTAGTCTTTAAATTATATATTTTTGAATATGTATTGGCCCAGATCCTTAAGTATGACTTAGGCCTGGTCTACACTAGGCGTTTATGTCGAATTTAGCACAGTTAAATCGAATTAACCCTGCACCCGTCCACACCACGAGGCTATTTAGTTCGACATAGAGCTCTCTTTAAATCGATTTCTGTAATCCTCCCCAACGAGAGGAGTAGCGCTAAATTCGAAATGGCCATATCGAATTAGGCTAGGTGTGGATGGAAATCGACGCTAATAGCTCCGGGAGCTATCCCACAGTGCACCACTCTGTTGACGCTCTGGACAGCAGTCCGAGCTCGGATGCTCTGACCAGCCACACCCCGGGAAAATTTGAATTCCTTTTCCTGTCTGGGCAGTTTGAATCGCAGTTTCTGTTTGGACACCGTGGCGAGCTCAGCAGCAGTGGCAAAGATGCAGAGCTCTCCAGCAGAGATGGCCGTGCAATCCCAGAATAGAAAGAGGGCCCCAGCATGGACTGATCGGGAAGTCTTGGATCTCATCGCTGTGTGGGGAGATGAGTCCGTGCTTGCCGAGCTGCGCTCCAAAAGGCGGAATGCAAAGATCTACGAGAAGTTCTCTAAAGCCATGGCAGAGAGAGGATACAGCCGGGATGCAACGCAGTGCCGCGTGAAAATCAAGGAGCTGAGACAAGGCTACCAAAAACCCAAAGAGGCAAACGGACGCTCTGGATCCCAGCCCCACACCTCCCGTTTCTACGAGGCACTGCATTCCATCCTAGGTGCGGCCGCCACCACTACCCCACCACTGACCGTGGACTCTGAGGATGGGATATTGTCCGCGGCCGGTTCCTCGGACATGTTAGCGGACGGGGAAGATGAGGAAGGAGATGAGGAGGACGAGGCAGTCGACAGCGCTTACAACGCTGATTTCCCCGACAGCCAGGATCTCTTCATCACCCTTACAGAGATCCCCTACCAACCGTCCCCAGCCGTTATCCCAGACACAGATTCAGGGGAAGGATCAAGCAGTAAGTGCTCTAAACATGTAAACATTTATTTGTAACAGAACTGGAATATTTATAATATTAACAATGTGTTTTTCCTAAAGTGCTTCTAAACATGTAAACAGGAAAGTGCAACAAAAAGGGGAATCTGAACAAAGGGTATCATGATTACTGTGTCTTTGTCCGCTTCAATGTATAGTCCGAACCATTTTAAGAAAATTCAACAATGTCCGCTTCATGATTACACTGCCCAAGACGCTCCACTCTTTTGTCCCTCCAAGGGCACCTAACCCAAAAGCTGGTCGATGTGTCCGGGGATAGAGGCGAGATCCCCCAGGGAGAACTCCTCAGAGACCTCCTGCATGTGTCTTTCCAGCCTACTTAGCAGGTTCTTTGGCAGGGAGAGCTTATTAGGCCCCCCGTGGTAGGACACGTTTCCCTGCCACAATGCCAGCAGGTATTCGGGGATCATGGCCTTGCAGAGCATAGCAGCAAATGGCCCCGGTTTCTGCAGGCTGTCCCGAAGCATCTTCTCCTTCTGGCTCTCCGAGACCCTCAGGAGGGTGATGTCTGGCATGACGCCCTGCTTTGAATTAGGTAGGGGAAAGTTAGTATTGGGACTGCTTGCCCGTTCCTTTGCAGAACTGCAACCGCCGGTTTACAGCCACGCGGTTTACAGCCGCGAGGGGCTGGGACAGGGGCAGAGTTCATGCTTGCAGGATTGCTGCCAGCAGAGACTCGCATTGCTTTCTATGCGAAAGGAGGCCAGTGCCACTCTTAAAGTTTTAAGCAGCCACAAGTCTACGGCTTACCATGTTTGCCAGCTAGACAAAGTCCGGTGTCCTGCCCCGCTCCTCAGCTCGCCACAGCAAGACCGCAGGCACTGTAGGCGAGGGCCGAAAATTCTACCTTGTCCTCAGTGCGCGTGTGATAGGTGCTCTGCATGGTCTTGTTCACAGAGCAAGACTATGTTCTCTGTTCACAGATACATTGATCTGTCTCAGGAATTCACTCCCTTTTTCCAATTCCCACAGCCACATCTGCCCAGAGGCTAGCGCACATTAGGAGGAGGAAGAAGAGGACACGGGAAGACATGTTTGCTGAACTAATGGGATGCTCCCGAGCACAGGCAGCCCAGCAGACACAGTGGAGGGAGAACTTGTCCCAAATGCACCGGGCAAACATGGAACGGGAGGAGAGGTGGCGACAGGAGGACCAGCAGGCGACTCAAACGCTGCTTGGACTAATGAGGGAGCAAACGGACACGCTCCGCCGCCTTGTGGATGTTCTGCAGGACCGGAGGCAGGAGGAGAGAGCCCCGCTGCAGTCTCTCTCTAACCGCCCTGCCCCGCCACCAAGTCCCATACCCCCCTCACCCAAAGTCCAAACACGGAGGGGCAGCAGGGGCCGTGAAAACTTTCACTCCACCCCAGTGGACAGCTATAGCAGTAGAAGGCTCTCATTCCCCAAAATCTGAAAAGTCCTTTCCTACCCGCCTCACACAAGACCCCGTCCAAGTTTCACCCCCCCCGTTCCATGTGTGGTTGTTAATAAAAAATACGTTTCTGTTCATTACTGTTTCCATCCTCTTCTTTTGTAGGAGAGTCTGTCTGAAGGGGGGGGGAAGGGGCTTGGTAATTAGACAGGACAGTCACCTTTAGCAGGGGGCAGGCCCAGCAGCAGGGCACATACACAGTGCAGTGACTAGTTACCCTGGTCATTCTGGGAGGTGGCTTTCATGTTCTGTGGGAGGGGCGGGGTTGCTCTGTGACTTTGTGGCGGGGGAGGGCAGTTTAGAAGCATCATTAGCATCACAACACTAAACCCAGGTTTAAAACATTCCCGCGAAAACAGTAATGAAGACAACGGTGTTCATTAGCAAAACAGAACAGATTTTATTTTTTGGGAAGGGGGTGAAGGGGGTAACTGGGTAAAGAAACGGGGGCAAGTTCAGCTTCTGTGTCCACAAACTTAAAAGTCACTGGGTACCCTGCTCAGTCCTGGAACTGGCTTTCAAAGCCTCCCGGATGCACAGCGCGTCCCGCTGGGATCTTCTAATCGCCCGGCTGTCTGGCTGGGCGTAATCAGCAGCCAGGCTATTTGCCTCAACCTCCCACCCCGCCATAAAGGTCTCCCCCTTGCTCTCACAGAGATTGTGGAGCACGCAGCAAGCTGCTATAACGATGGGGATATTGGTTTCGCTGAGATCACAGCGAGTCAGTAAGCTTCTCCAAGTAAATACCAGTCAGGGCTGCTCGCATGCGGGTGTCCTTGCGCTTCAGGGCAGGGGACAGCAACTCACAAAGTTCCAGGGAAGTCCCCTTCCGCATGCAAAAGTTTAGCAGCCACTGGGATTCATCCCAGACCTGAAGCACTATGCGGTCCCACCAGTCCGTGCTTGTTTCCCGGGCCAGAATCACCGTTCAACAAAATCCACATGTCCCATTGCAAACGTGATGTCCTCGGCGCTGGGTGTCGTGGTTTCTGACAGGCGTGTGCTACTCTCGAAGTTCAGGTCCTCACTCCGCTGCCATAGCCTCCTCGCCTGATTTCTCTCTATCTGCCTCTGTGAAAGGTGCATGATGAGCTGTGAGGCGTTGACAACGGCCACAACTGCGGCGATGGTCGCAGCGGGATCCATGCTCGCGGTGCTGTGGCGTCCGCGCTGTCACTGACCAGAAAAGTGCGCGAACTGATTTCCCGCCGGCGCTTTCAAGGAGGGAGGGAGGGCGGGAGTGACGATTGGATGACGACAGTTACCCAAAAGCACCCTCGAGACATTTTTTTCCCCCAGAAGGCATTGGGGGCTCGACCCAGAATTCCAATGGGCAGCGGGGACTGCGGGAACTGTGGGATAGCTGCCCACAGTGCACCGCTTCCAATGTCGACGCTTTCCCCGGTAGTGTGGACTGACAAAGTCGAATTACTGTCCTTAGTGTGGACACACACGTTCGACTTTCTAATATCGATTGCACATATTCGATTTAACTAAAATCGAACTACTCTCGTAGTGTAGACATACCCTTAGTGCAAAATTTAGATAGGTGAGGACACCTTTTATGCTTCCATGATTCTAGGGCTAGTGGTAGACAAGGCCACTCCCTGGTGCAAGCTAGAGAGGTTTTTGCCCTGCTCTAACTTACATTTGGCTTCTCAAATGTACCAAATTCTGGCAGCCTGGGATATCTGGAGTGCAGAGATGTTTCCTGGCTATGTCCCCTTTCCCTCAATTATGCTTCCTATGTTGTCTGGGGCCTGGTCTACACTACTAGTTTAGGTCGACTTTAGCCGCGTTAAATCGACTTAAGCCTGGACACGTTTACACTACGAAGCCCTTTCTGTCGACTTAAAGGGCCCTTTAAACCGGTTTCCTAACACCACCTCGACAAGGGGATTAGCGATAAAATCGGCCTTAGGGGGTCAGAATTGGGTTAGTGTGGACCGAATTCGACATTACTGGCCTCCGGGAGCTATCCCACAGTGCTTCATTGTGACCGCTCTGGACAGCACTCTCATCTCAGATGCACTGGCCAGGTAGACAGGAAAAGCCCCGCGAACGTTTGAATTTCATTTCCTGTTTGCTCAGCGTGGAGAGCACAGGTGACCATGCAGAGCCCATCAGCACAGGTAACCGTGATGGAGTCCCAGTCCCAGTCCCAGGATCGCAGAAGAGCTCCAGCCTGGACCGAGCGGGAGGTACGGGATCTGATCGCCATCTGGGGAGATGAAGCAGTGCTCGCCGAACTCCGAAACAGTAAAAGAAACGGCAAAACATTAGAAAAGATCTCCAAGGCCATGAAGGACAGTGGCCATAACAGGGACGCACAGCAGTGCCGCGTGAAAATTAAGGAGCTAAGGCAAGCCTACCACAAAGCCAGAGACGCAAACGGAAGGTCCGGGGCTGAGCCGCAAACATGCCGCTACTACGCGGAGCTGCATGCCATTCTAGGGGGTGCAGCCACCACTAGCCCAAGCGTGTGCTATCAGTCCCTCTCTGGAAACGGGGAAGCGGGTTCGGCGGACGAGGAAGATGAGGATGGAGAGAACATAGATAGCTCACAGCAGCAAGGAAGCGGAGAAACCAGTTACCCCAACAGCCAGGATATGTTTGTCACCCTGGACCTGGAAACAGTAACCCCCGAACTCACCCAAGACCCTGAGGGCACACAGGGGACCTCTGGTGAGTGTACCTTTGCAAAAATTACACATGGTTTAAAAACAAGCGTGTTTAATGATTAATGATTAATTTGCCCTGGCAATCGCGGC
>NW_020696815.1:0-6923 GCF_002925995.2 Terrapene triunguis
GTAACAGCATGGCTTTCAGACCAGGATGCTTACACTTTACACAAACCGGCTCGAATACTTTTTAAAAGAAACAAGACCATTGTTTCAGATGTGGATGCGCAGTGGCAGGCAGATTTGGTGGATATGCACCAGTTCTCCAAACTCAACAGCGGTTTTAAGTACGTCTTAACAGTGATAGACATTCTATCCAAATATGCCTGGGCCTTAGGCCTAAAAGACAAGACGAGTGGTGAGGTATCCAAGGCCTTTAAAGCTATTTTCAGTGAAGGTCGCGTGTCTCAAAAATTACAAACCGATCGGGGGAAAGAATTTTTAAACAAACGTTTAAGTGGATTGTTAAAGCGGCATGGAGTTCACCATTTTGTTACCAATAATGAAGTCAAAGCAGGGGTTGTGGAGCGATTTAACAGAACTTTAAAAACTAGGATGTGGAGATATTTTACAGCCCATAACACCTTTCGCTACATTGACGTCTGAACTCGCCGTGGACACCGAAGTGGGCCTGGTGAATTACCCCGTGGCCTCTATTTCCAGTCAGTTGGATGTCACGCTGGGAGACCTCCTCATAAGCCAAAGCAACAACTGTTACCCTTACAGGGCCTTTATAGAATTGGTGCTCAATTACAGCGACGACACCCTCACCACGCAATTTTCCGCCGGCCTGTTTTCAAAGACACTGCTGGACAAACATGAAGAAACAGAGTTCGATGGAGGGAATCCAGGGTTTGTGAGGTGTGCAAAGCTGACGGCTGAGAGCAGAATGGTAGAGCTGCTGGGCCATTTACACAGTGACCTGTTTTTTCAAGAAAAACTTTTGTTAAACGGAGTGGATGTGAAAATTAAACTGACGTGCAGTAAAGACGCTTTCTGTTTAATGGGCAGTGCGGCTGAAGGCTTTAAACTGCGCATTGTATCAGCGTCCCTTTTTGTGAAGAAAGTACAGGTGGCCCCGGGAGTCCGTCTGGGGCACGTGGAGGCCCTGCTTACCGCTAATGCTAAATACCCCGTGGACCATGTGGGAATGAAAGTGTTTGTTTAGCATCCCCGCGGGCAGCAGGGTCAGTAACCAGGAGAACCTGTTCTTGGGACAGTTACCCAAAATGCTTGTCCTAGGGTTTGTGGATAACAATGCCTTTAGCGGAAGTTATGCTAAAAATCCCTTTCATTTTAAACATTACGATATTAATTTTGTGGCCTTGTATGTGGATGGTGAACAGATACCGACCAAGCCTCTGCAACCGGACTTCGAGGCAGGATGCTGCGTGAGAGAATACATGAATTTGGTACAGACAGCTGGTAAACACATGAAAGATCATTCTCTGTTAATCGACCGTGAGGAGTTTGCACAGGGTTACACCTTGTTTGCCTTTGACCTGTCTCCCGACCAGGAATGCGCTGATCACTATTCCCTGATTAAAACCGGGAACCTGAGAGCAGAAATACGTTTTGGGAAGGCTTTAATGGTTACCGTCAATATGATTGTGTATGGGGTTTTTGACAATGTCATAGAAATAAATCAGAGGAGAAACGTTCTGTTTGACTACATGTGAACATGGACACCGTGCAGCTCTCACGTGTCTTATCAACGGATCCTTACACGAAAAAGAATTTCTTAGGTGTGTTCCCTTGCGATTGGCTCCCAGGAGGCAAGCTGTCTCAGAGACCCCTAGGCTTGGTGATGAACACGCATCCACACAACCAACCGGGTGAACACTGGCTCGCCTTGTATCTGGCGGAGCGTAACCGTGGAGAGTTTTTTGACTCATATGGGCACCCTCCGAACAGTGTGTTGTTTCCTAAAAGCATTATGAAATTTTTAAACAAAAATGCCACAGACATGTTGTTTCACAGTAGACAATTACAAGATCCCCGCTCCGTCGCCTGCGGCTATCACTGTGTGTTTTTCTTACATCATCGTAGCAAGGGTTTATCTTTTGACCGGATTTTAAAATTGTATTCTAACGACTTAGTGCAAAACGACCGGATGGTGATGAATTTTGTAAAAAAATAAATTTAAATTCTTGGGCATGCCTAGCCTTGCTCAAACCATGTTTCAACAAGCCCAGACATGTGTATTTTGCAATGATTTTCATAGCCATGTTACCCAATAAAGCACCCCAGGTGAGGGGTTTAAAGACAATTGATGTTTGGTGGGTTTAAAAAAAAACCCAATTGAGAAAAAGTACACAGATTTTTTTTTAAATTATATAAATGTTTTATTTAAAGCAAAACATTACCATTTTTTTTAAAATTAGAATGTGAAAAACATTACACACTGAGCCATTCGGCTCTTTTAGCCAATTTTCGTTTTTTAGACGGCAAAAAAGGGGTCACGGTTTCTCGATCCACCCCGGTGTCAGCAGTCGAGGCCTTGAGGCGTTCCAAAAGATCTCTGTTGGCCGCATTGCCCATGACGGAAGATGCTACGTTCAGTTCCGCCATGGCATTCATAAACACATCCCATCCTTTAGGTACATGTCTGCTAGGAACAGAGCGAGTCTGGGTGACGGCCCTGACTAAGTCAAGCATGTTAGAACCATTAACCACAGAGCCTTTGTACACAAAAGACCCTTTATCGTTCCATGAAGAGAGATTTTTATTCTGGCCCAGCTTATTTAGCAATATTATTGCATTTTTCTTATAACGCTTATTCACGTTATCCAACACCTCCTGAGCAACAGAGTCTGAGTTCTTTGGTGTTTCTGGGGGTTTGGCAGTCACACTTTGTTCCGGTTCCGGTAGAAACAGACTTATTTTCCCTTTATCCGCATCGCTCTGCTTCACGTACATTAGGTACCTTTGAAGCATGGCGCTGTAAAGTTTGGCCTTTTCGTATTCGGCCAAGTCAGTTCTTTGAAGAACAGACTTCATTTCAGCATCCAGTAAGCGAGTTGCGGTTGTTCTGCCAGAGGGGGAGCCCTTAATTACTCCAACTGGTGGCTGGGCACCAGGAACATTTTTTCTGCATACTCCATTATCGATCAGTTAAAAGCCCCGTTATCAGAGGGATAGCAAAACTTAACAGAGGTCCGATAAACCCCCCAGACTGCTTCACCAGATGCCTTTTTCTTTTAAGTGAAACCCTTTTATTACACAAAATTTTTATAAGTGTGCGTTTCGTTTTCAGCACACGCACTTGATTCTGTGTTAAAGGTACGTTTCCTTTTAAGTTATTGAGCGCTATTTCTGAGATGGCCGCTACTAGATCATCAGAGGCCGAACACAGTATAGCCCTCCTTTGCTGTGGGGACGATTTGCTAAGTAATTTTAAAAGGCCCAGGTTTCTCTTCACGCAGCTAGACATGTTTTCGGTCAGCAGCCCCGGCTGTTAAAAAGGTGCCTGCCGATAAGTCATCTCTTTTTATACCCGCAGCTTCACGCAGCTAGACATGTTTTATCGGCAGGCCCCTTTTTAACAGCCGGGGCTGCTGACTGAAGTCATCTCTTTTTATACCCGGCTGTTGTTCTTTTCAAAGTATAAACAGCCGGCCAGTCTGGAGGGAAAAGACCAGTTCTTAGTCTATAAGCTTCTGGTGTGGAAGCGTTTAAATCCACTACCAGGTAGCTATAAGGTCTTTTGGTAGCATCCTCAAAAGCTTCTAGAAAGAATTGAGCTTTGCCGGGGTACATTTGCCGAGCGAGCGTAGCAATTAGTAATTTATCCCTGGGGTTTTTGAACAGAACCATGTACTTTGTGTTTAGGTTAATCGTGCGACTTTTTTCCCTGACAAAATAAGTTTTGAACTATATACATAATGCTCAGGTTTCTGTGATGCACGTACTTGGTAAAGGCCTTCTCGATTTCATCGCTTTCACAAGCAGAGTTCATCAGATCATCTATGATAATCATATTTACTTTATTAGTAGGAAACAAACTGTCATCGTCAAAAGCATCAGGTAGCCCCTCCACAAAATTGATAAAGGGATATTTACAAAGCAGTTCTTTATACAGAGGTTGCCAACAACTGTAACACCACACGATATTCTCAGGCATAACAGACAGTGTGTGTTTGGCATTATCCAACACGTTTTTATAAAGTAACTTTTCCCGCAGTTGCTAGGCCCCGCGAGAATTGCAGAAAAGGGGTGTTTCCACCTCGTATCCATTTTTTCAAACGCCGTAGGGCAGGGTTTTAAAATCTTCTCCTAGGACCTTCTTGTTGTAAACCACTTTGTGTGTCTTTTTAAGGGTTTTTGTCTCTATTTGCCACTGGTTTTTGTTTCTTACGATAGAGGGCTGCTGCACCTCTATCTTTTTTGAGGTGTTTTCTTGCAGACCCATGCAATAGTCCAGGACTAGATCTTTCAAACTGTCGAAGTTGATCTTTTCGCAGTTTGCTACGTTTAGGGTAATACCTTTGACTTTCATACAGACCTTTCCACCCGACAGCTTATACCCATAGGTTTTCGGGCCTGCCAACACAAACTCTGTGATGTGTTGATCTGGCGGGATCTCACTCGTGAGGTCCCCGAAATAATCCCCCAGAGGGGGTTTCCAGTCACCCTCCCTTTTCACAAATATCACCAAGTCAGTGTCGTGGTACAGGCACCGCTCTTGCAAACCGTCTAGGAGGCTGTATAATTCTAAGCGGACATAAGCAGTGGTGAAACAGGCTATGAAAACATTGGTATTGCCAGAGACAGAGTACCGTTCTTTTGCGTGCTTCCACGACACGCACGCTGTTTCATCATCGATAAACTCGCAGGATGAAACCTCACAATTGGGGGAGAACAGGTACTGCAAGAGTTCGTCAGGGTCTCTCACGATGCTGGTGTTGGGTAGGTTGGATCTTTGGCCAAATTTACCCCACAGAGAATTTAAAAACAGTTTAGCGATTTGGCTTTTAGCAGGGTTTGATCTGATCTCGTGTTGGCGTAAATGCACGCCTTCTTTCTGGCAGAAATCGCTAACTTACTTATTTTGTTTTTCCTCGTCTGTGCACCAACTGGGATACCCTGAAGCCTCTTGTTTCTGGCGGAGGTGTAATTTTATGTACTCTAAAAAGAGTTTATCAGATTTTTCATTAAAATGCCAGATTTCATAGATCTTAGCCACCGCGTACCCTTTCTCTATGGCCGCGTTCAATTCCACCGTGCACCAAGTCCCCAGGATGGCCCCAGGCTGGCCCCAGGATGGCCCTCTCCTCGTCAGTATGGGTGCATGTCTCCCGCTGCTCGGTTTCCGCACAGGTTCGGCATAGCGGGAACATGAGCTTGCCACCCACTCTGACAGGTAACAATGGGAAAAAGAGGCCTCGTGGGGGGTACACTTTAACTTTTGCAATTCCAAAATAATTTGCAAGGGGTCCAAATTTGTCATAGACTATATCGGGGTGTCTGATAGGGTATTCTTTGGTTTTGTTTACGAAAGGGTACAGGCTGGTAAAATCATAATAGTGGATTTCTTCCCCGGGGTTAGGCTTGTAATATAGGCGGATAGCGTTTGTCCTCCCCCCAAAAAGAGCATCCCTAGGCACGAGAGGCTGGGGTAACTGGGCTCGGTTTAAAAAGTCTGCAAGCTCCCTGTCTGTTTCTTTCATCACCTCCCACTCGTGCTCCCAAAGAGTCCTCACTACAAAACCAAGTCATTTCAAATAGTCGGTCTTGAGCTGCGTCTTGTAATAAAGAAACCCAAAAGATGTCCCCGTCATAGGATTTTGTGCTTTTTCACAATAACAGGTGACAGAGCCGTGGAAAAAACACCCGTTAAACTCAAAGGCTGTGCGTACCCCATCAACATCGGCATAACCGTCTAAAAAGTAGGGGCCTACCTGTAGTTCCCCACCCTGTAAAGTGTGCCGTATTTGTATATTTTCTTTGTGAGAGATATACAACAGCCACTGAATAGATGGGGTCGAATATCTCTTTTTCTGCCTGTGATAGTTGTCTGGAGGGAGAAGAGCTACCGTGTTAGGCTCCAAAAACATAAACCTGTACATAGCCATGCAGACAGATGCCAGTGTTATGTACCGGAATGGATCTATACACAGTTTTATCTCGGTGAATTTACCAGGTTCTTTCTCTACTACTTCTCCTTTCTCCGTCATTTTCATAATCTCTTTTCTGTATAGGATGCAGGCCTGTCTCAAAATTTTTACATCCTGCTGACAGTAATACGCGAGCTCTTTCTGCAAGTCAAACACCTCAGAGCTGTGGTCCCGATACCAGTCGAGAAACTCTGCTTTTTCTCTGGGCATCATGCTTTCTACACCATAGTGCTCCATACCGGGCATAGGCCCCACGTAATTTTGATTTTCTAACGTGTTAAAAAAGTGTGGAAAATACCCTTTGCACCCTTCAAACCCCATCACCTGCGGTAGTTTGCTAAGCTTCATGGGCAAGAAGTTTGAAGAGTCTATAAAATGAATGCCCAGGGCCTTAACTTCCACGCACATTAGTTTACTACCCTGAGTGATCAGTTCTAGGCCCATCTTTTCCTTGAGTAACTGTCTAACAATGAAGTACGCATCATAACTTTTAGAATTGTGTGCTAGGAACGTGTAGTCCCGAAACTCTTTGCCAATAAAGGTCTTAAACACAGAAAGACACTCATCGCCCTTAAATTCCCAGGATTTTTCTGGCTTTAGGGACATAGCAAAAATGTAATTGGGAGTGTGCAACCCGGTCTCCTGCGTGCATTCGAAATCATAAAAAATATACTTTTCTGAAGATTTGGGCTTTCTAAGGCTGTCCATAAAACAGAGGTGACCGTCTACATCACCAACGATCAAACCCTGACACTGCTTACATCGTCTCCCTTTACACCTATGCCGCTTGTCCACGTAAGACTAACACTTCTCACATAAAGTTTTAGACAGGCATTCAACTTGGTTTTTTGATGCACAATCGATATGTCTGTCTAAACACTCTTTGGACTGTTACCTCAAGGGGAAGAAGGTAACGCTTCAAAGGAAATACTAGAG
>NW_020696815.1:6933-9582 GCF_002925995.2 Terrapene triunguis
AAAACATCTTATTAATAGCTAATTGAAACAGTACATTCCATCTAACAGGACCGACAATACAGTCTACAGCTAGGACACCGCTGCTGCATGCCCATGCTGTCTGAGCACGTTACACTCAAGCAGAGGCGGCAACGATACCTGCAAGAGTGGTCGTGGCTGTACACCGTGTGGCAAAACTCACAATTTTTCGCTCCGAACAACTTTTTTACATCCAGAACCCCATAGTAATGCT
Source organism: Terrapene triunguis (assembly GCF_002925995.2). Taxonomy (NCBI): domain Eukaryota; kingdom Metazoa; phylum Chordata; order Testudines; family Emydidae; genus Terrapene; species Terrapene triunguis. The sequence goes on from NW_020696815.1 coordinate 7,166, forward strand.
CATCGTGCAACAGGATAAAATAAGTCTTGGGGTACACTGTGCCCCCCATTTTAAAAAAGCCCCAGCCGCCTTTCGCCGTATACAGCACCACCTGTATGTTAACTCCTAAATGCTGTTCAAACTTTGCTACGTCGCTGAGCATAACCTTTTTTTGATCTGACCACCCCAGTTTCTCATGTAACTTTCTCGCCTCCGCTAACAATTCCGCGTCCGTAGGTTTACGATCGGACATGACGGCCAAGAGCCCACCCGCAAAACACAAATTGGTACCAGTGTAAGTCAAGTCTACTAAACACGGTCTCTTTTTATGAATAATTTGACTATTAAGGATAGAATTTAAAACTTTACGAGCGCCCCCACCCCTGTTTTTTACAACTGTCACAACGAGGCGCAATGTCCCATCGACATGCAACTCTCTATTGCTCTGTAGCAGCTTTGAGGTCTGATTTAAGAAATCCTCAGCAGACAGCTCATCCCTAGTTCTTTTGACCGAAAACAAAGTTAGTTAAATTACGGCTCTCTAAACGTAACTGAACATAATCATCAGGGCCTACCCTACCATTAATGTCATCGAGCACTTACTGTGTATGGCTTCAACAACCTGCTGAGCTGAATTTATTTGCTCAAGATTGACAAAACGAAATTCCTCACAATACACCGACCCCCCAAATCTGGATAATTCACGTTGCCAACTTCTCACTCTCTCCATATACACCTCAGCATTTTCGGGGTTACTTGGGGGTTCCTCTACAGGATCATTAGAGGCATCTTCTACATCAGATGCTCTTTGAGAGTCAGACTCTGAGGCGCCTCCATGAGGGTCATTGGGAATAGAACGGGACCCGTCTAGAGAGCCCTCTGGGGAATTTGCTAAACCACGGTCTGATTCCGCCTCCCCATTTTCAGACAAGCCAGTTTGAGAGCCTCCAGTAGGGGGCATCTCTTTTTGTTTTTGTTTTTTTCCCTCATTACCTCTTTAGCCCTTTTTAAAATTTTTACAACAACCCGGGCCTGGAACTTTTTGATAGCCATCTGTTTATCCCCCAAGTGCTGTCCCCCCTTTTGTTTACACATGAGCTGATGTGTACCCTGGAGGGTGCCCCTTTTACCCAGGCCCCTTTTCACGACTAGTCATGCCTGCTCAGAGCCACCCTTTCCAGCTCTCACGTCTTTCAGCATGATTCTGAACAAAGCATCATATTTTTCCCATTTCTTTCTAGAATCCCGTTCTTTTAGACTACCCGAGGATACAGCATCCATCACTTTTCTGAGGGAAGCATCAAACCCTTCCCAAATACTAGAATATGGGGGAGCTGTGACGAGCTTATGGTTTTGGGAGAATGGTTTGTCAGTTCTTGGTTTTTTATTCACAACTCCTAGAGCTCATGCTCCGGGTTTGTGAATGTGGGCATTTTCGCTCACAGTTTCCTCAGGGCTTGGTGTGGTGGTGGCCACTGAGGAACTGGAGTTGTGGTGGCATGGTTGTTTTTTTACTAGAGTCTTTTGTTTTGTCCTTGGGTTTGATGTATATCAGGTTTGGACCGCCCGGATGCTTCAGCTGCACTCTTGTGCTGTTTTGCGTTGTTAAAGGTCTCAAAGCAGATTCCTGGTTCGTTGGCAGTTCTGGAGGAGATGTCCTTGTAGCTCTGACTACAGCATTGTCAGAAAAGTTGCCCAGGCCTACGAGGGGAAAAAAACAACAACAACAACATTTTACAAAACTGAACTTTACCATCTCTCTCACCCACACCTATGTATTTACTTAAAATACAAAACCTCACAGAACAACCAAACCAATAAGCAAAATATATTTACAGGGCTTCATCCATCCATCAGTCACTGATGCTGGTGAATTTTCCTTTTCAGCTGTCTCTTTCCTTTTTCTTTTCAGCTTGTTTTCCCTCTGGTCTAAGGATCTCTCATGTTTTGACTGTACTGTGGAGCAAACAACATTATTATAAAACACACGAAACCGTCTTGTAAACATACATATACATATTACACACACACACACACACACACACACACTTCATTAGGATGTTTTTCTATTTAAAAAGTCATAGCTTTACAACCAAATAATCCATTTCAGGCTGTTCAACAAACAGATTTTTAAATACATCTCATTTTGCAGAATAAAAACCAAAACTGCTTTTAAAATCCATTTTGCACAGAAACCCTTGTTAGTTTGAAACACACATACCACCAGTTTAAAACCCACAGTTTGCAACCAAATACTTTTCAAAAACCCCACATGCATTTAAATGCCACATGGTTTTTCTGTCCCCCAGCCATGTGTGTTTGGGGCCTTTGGTTTAGTTAGTAGCATTCCCTCTCCCCAAGTGCCTCAAACCCCATTTTTAAAAACCCATCACATTATGCACAGTAAAAAACCCTGTTAGTTTGAAACAAACCAAGTA
>NW_020696816.1:0-2191 GCF_002925995.2 Terrapene triunguis
GTGCATATGTGCCTTGTGAGTGAGGTCAGGTTTTTTTTGAACAGCATTGTCTGGGGGTGCACATGCACCCTGTATCTCCTTAGGCTCCCGCATGAGGGCATAACGGGTAGAGTGGGTGAAATTTATTTCTCCCCTTGCAGTTCCCTCTTATCAACCATGATAGTGAGACAAAACCTGGCAAATGTCTGACCCACTGCTTTCTCTGATCTTCAAAGGCCTATTCTCAACTAGTTTGCTGGGGAAAAAAATCTCTTTTCACCCTCCTTATCCCTTTAATTTCTTTAATTTGGATGTTCAAAAAAAATAATACAACCACCCCCCGCACCCCCCGATAGAGGGAGGACAAGATGCTTCACGACAAACAGACTCTAAACCTTCAGGGTTTGAAACCTGCGAGATACTCATCCCCCCCGGTCAATGGGCAGAGCTGATGCCTGTTCTGTCTGGGGGAGGGTCAGATCCTTAATAAGTGTTCAATTTCTAAATCCTCTTCAGGGATTCACAAATTGAGGGCCATGCAGCTGAAACTGTACCTGCTTAAGCAACGTATGTGCATCATCTCAGACCTGGCCTGCCCCAGGCCCCCTGAATCCTCTGGGCAGTCCTGGAATGTCTCACTATAAAACCCTGGAAAGCTGTAAAAAAGTTGGAGGCTACTATATACTGGCATTGATCTATGCCAGCACATCGCTCGCCCGCGCCGCTTCTCGCCGCCCCCATTGGCCCAGGACGGCGAACCGCAGCCAGTGGGGGCCGCGAGCGGCCGAACCTGCCGCGTCAGCAGGTAAATAAAACTGCCCCGGCCCGCCAGGGTGCTTACCCTGACGAGCCACGTGCCGAACGATGCCGACCCCTGATCTATGTGCAGACCTCTCATGGACATCACTGGTTTTGTGCAAAAATTTAGGATAGAATGTTAAAGACTTTTTTTTGTTTTTAAAGAGAGAAATACTTTAGTGCACTCTTTTATACACAAAGTGTACTCATTTCCATGAGACCCAGAAGTGTGACAGATACTGTGGATCAGATACAGCAGGGGTCGGCAACCTTTCAGAAGTGGTGTGCCGAGTCTTCATTTATTCACTCTAATGTAAGGTTTCGCATGCCAGCAATATATTTTAACATTTTTAGAAGGTCTGTTTCTATAAGTCTATAATATATAACTAAACTATTGTTGTATGTAAAGTAAATAAGGTTTTTAAAATGTTTAAGAAGCTTCATTTAAAATTAAATTAAAATGCAGAGCCCCCCTCCCGGACAGGTCGCCAGGACCAAGGCAGTGTTAGTTCCTCTGAAAATCAGCTTGCGTGCCGCCTTCGGCAGGCGTGCCATAGGTTGCCTACCCTACCCCTGAGATACAGTATCTAAACTGTGCTTAGTGCCGTTTGTGAAGGAAAGAGGAGTAAAGGTGCTTTAAGGTTCGAGTTATGTCTCCTGCGTCTCACTGCTGACTAGCTGCAGACCTAGTGCTCAGAATTAAGGAATGTTCTCAGAGCTAGCTACATAACTCTATACTAGTTTTCAATGGCCTGCTAAATGCTTCAGACATGCCACCTTTTCACTTAGCTATATCCTGAATAGCAGGGCCACCCAGAGGGTTCAGGGGGCCTGGGGCAAAGCAATTTCGGGGGCCCCTTCCATAAATAAAAGTTGCAATATTACAGTAACATGTATTTGGAAATGTAAAAAATAATCAGTGAAATATATTCAAAAATTAATTTGTAATAATTTGAAAAAACACTAAATACATTATTTAAAAACATTAAATGCTTTAATGGTATGTATACATTTGCAATTACATAATGGGCTGTTGCTGGGTGATGGTGATGGTTGGGATGGGGTCGGGGTGGGGGGGGTGCCCGGACCCTTACCATGCCGCTTACCCCCTCTCCTGGAGCCTCAGCGTGCTGCGACCAGGAGCGGCCCCGGACAGCGTTGGAGCCACGGCGCTGCAGTGCCCTGGCCCTGCAACACTTGTATAGGATAGAGAGGAGCTGCGGTGATTAAGCTTTGACAGGCTAGGAATTGGAGGCCTGTGCCTTTAAGACCCCAGTCCCAGGAACCCGCCCCCTGCTCCGAGGCTGACATGCAGCATCCTGTGAGCAGAACGAAAACAGCCTCTGCCCCCCCCACACCCCTAGATTAGCGAGCACAGTGGGTGGCTCATCCCGCGGGGTCACTGTCCCCCCCC
>NW_020696816.1:2291-3228 GCF_002925995.2 Terrapene triunguis
CCCCCCCGCTGCGATTTGCCCCCCCCCTTAATCCTTTTAAACCCCCCTAAAGAGGAGGCAGCAAATCGTAAGTAGAAGTAAGGGCAGAGAGAGGGCAGTGGCTACAGCGAAGGTTACTGGGCATGCTCAGTTCGAGTGAGCCTGCTCAGTGCACCCAAAGTACGGAAACGGGAGCGAGAGCTGTTTGTGCCGCTACACCGGCGCGTCCCGCAGCGCCCAGCGAGCGGAGCCTTCCCGGGGCAGCCCGGCCCCCTGGGTCCCAGCCCGGCCCGTGCGCAGGCGGGTCCCGGCTGCAGCCCCAGGGCGGGGAGCGGGCTGGAGGCGGCCCCGGGGAGGCACCAGCCGCGGGGCGGGAAGTCGCTGCCCGGAGGAAGCGGCCGGGGCCGAGCCCGGCGATGGCTGCAGCGGGGCCGGCGCAGGTAGGACGCGGGGCGGGGACTCCCCGGCCGGGCACTGGCTGGTCCCGGCTGGGGGTCGAGGGGGGCCGGGACCCGGGTCCCTCCCGCGCTAGTGACCCCGGGGCTGGGGGCTGCAGCAGCCGGAGCGCTGGGGCCGGGGGGCGGCTCTGGGGCCCCGGGGCTGGGTGGCCATGGCCGGGCGGACACGCGAAGCCGGGCACGGCCCCTTCCCCCGAGCGAGGCCCCGGCCGGGCAGAGGAGCCCGGAGGCGCCTGAGCCGGGGCGGGAGCGGGGCTGAGCACAGGCCTGGGGCGGAGGCGGGGACTCCGGCCGGGGGAGAGGAGCCTGTTCCCGGCCCTGGGATTTGGGCCCTTCTCAGCGTCCCGCCCCAGAGCCCCGTGGGGAGCCGAGGGCGACTCCTGTCCCCGGCCAGCAGGGCCCCGAGTCCCTGGGGGAGCTGTGCGGGGGTGAGGGGGAGTCTCCCTGGGTCACAGCTGCTGGGCTGGGGGTTCCCTGGGAGTCGCTCCCCTAGAAACCGC
>NW_020696817.1:0-435 GCF_002925995.2 Terrapene triunguis
GGCCCCTCCAGCAGGGGGCGACACACACACACACCCCAGGGGCTGAGGGGTAACTCCGAGGGCTCCCGCTGTGCCTAATGACCCTCGTGTCTCCCCCATTCCCAGCCCCAGGATGTTCAAGGAATATTTCCAGTACAAGGGGATCAGCTTCCCCAGGCTGATCTACTCGGAACGGGGGCTGCGGGAGGTGGAGAACGAATTCCAAGTCCGGGATGACGACGTCTTTAATGTCACCTACCAGAAATCAGGTACCGTGGGGCCCCGGAGCCAGGGCTAGAGCTCTGGGAGTGGGGGCTAGTGGTTAGAGCGGGGGTGGGGGCTGGGAGCCAGCACTCCTGGGTTCTCTCCCTGGCTCTTGGCTCTGGGAGGGGAGTGGGGGCTAGTGGTTGGGGGGCGGGGCTGGGAGCCAGGACTCCTGGGTTCTCTCCCTGGCTC
>NW_020696817.1:535-5099 GCF_002925995.2 Terrapene triunguis
CTGGGAGCCAGGACTCCTGGGTTCTCTCCCTGGCTCTGGGAGGGGAGGGGGGGCTAGTGGTTGGGGGGGGCTGGGAGCCAGGACTCCTGGGTTCTCTCCCTGGCTCTGGGAGCGGAGGGGGGGCTAGTGGTTAGAGCGGGGGGGGCTGGGAGCCAGGACTCCTGGGTTCTATTTAGTTGCCTCCTCTGCTCCCCAGAGGCCTTTGCAGCCTGAGGGATGGGGGATGGGGATTCTGAGGCCCACACAGCACTGGGCGGGGGGCTGGTTCCCCATTGTCCATAGCAACGCTCACCACGGGGAGGCTGTCGCCATAGGGACCGTCTGGATGCTGGAGATCCTGAGCCTCATCCACAGCAAAGGGGACCCCAGCCAGTGCCGCACGGTCCCTAACTGGAACCGCGGGCCCTGGTACGAGACCGTCCTGGGCCTCCAGACCGCCCGAAGCAACCAGTCGCCCCGGCTCATCAGCTCCCACCTGCCCATCCAGCTCTTCGCCAAGTCCTTCTTCCAGTCCAAGGCCAAGGTGCAGCTCTGGGGCCGGGGCGGGGGGAAGGCAGAGCCTCGGCTCTCGGGTAAAATAAAATTCAGTTTCTACCCCTGTGGGTGGGGAGAAAAGCCCCAAAATGCGACTCTGCCAGAGTTTGCTGAGAGCCTGAGCCCATTGCTCTCCCCCAGCCTCTCCCCAAGCATGTACCCCTGGGGCCCAGCCCTCCCTCCAGCCCCTCCCCCAGCATGTACCCCTGGGGCCCAGCCCCACCCTCCAGCCCCTCCCCGAGCATGAACCCCCTGGGGCCCAGCCCCGCCCCCAGCCTCTCTCCCAGCATGTACCCCGGGGGCCCAGCCCCCCCTCCAGCCCCTCCCCCAGCATGTACCCCTGGGGCCCAGCTCCCCCTCCAGCCCTTCCCCAGCATGTACCCCTGGGGCCCAGCCCCTCACCCAGCATCCCTGCCCCTGCTCACCCCGCATCCCCCCCAGGTACTGTACACGGTGCGGAACCCCAAGGACGTCTTCGTCTCCCTTTACCACTTCGCCCAAATCTTCCGCCCCTACAAGGAGCCGGGACAGCTGGACCAGTTCCTGGAGCAGTTCCTGGAGGGGGACGGTGAGTGCCATGCAGTGGGGGGATGGGGGGGAGGCTGCCCCCCCGAGACACCCCCCCTAACCCCGCCCATTTGCACTTGCAGTGCCCTTCGGCTCCTGGTTCGACCACGTCAAGGGCTGGATGGGCCTGCGGGGCCACGAGAACTTCTTCTGGATCACCTATGAGGAGCTGCAGCAGGTGGGGGAGCCTAGCAACGGGGGGCCCCAGGATGGAGCAGGGGGCCCTGGGGGGGCCTGGGATGGGGGGGAGGCGCGGATCTCAGCAGAGGGGAGGGGCTGGAGTAGCCCTAGGCGGAGAGGATCTGAGGGGGGATGCCTGAGGGGCAGAGGGTTGGGGGCTGGGCTCGCCCAGGCTGGGGGAGATGGAGCTCACTGTTACCTCCCCTGCAGTTACCCCACCCCACCAGCTGGGGGTGCTGCCATCCCCCTCCCCCACCACCCTGTGGGTCAGCTCCCCCTGGCGCAGAAATCAGGGGCTCTGAGTCCGGCCTTAGCTCAGCCACGGTGCCCCCAGCCCCGGCCGCGAGGCGCCCGCCCAGACACCTCCTCAGCCAGGCAGCCGGATAAGCCACACCCCCAGACTGAGCCTGGAGGGGCAGGGACATGGGGGAGGGACCTGGGAGCTGGTGCCAGGAGGGGGATCACAAAACACAGCAGCAACACAGGACCCCGCGAGAGTGCGAGGGACCAAACCCCAGGCGCTGCCCCACGTGGGGTCCTGCTTCATTGCGCTGCCCAGACCCAGAGTCGCCGAGATCGGGGCCCCATCGGGCCGGGCGCTGCCCGGACACGGAGTCGCCGAGATCGGGGCCCTGTCGCGCCGGGCGCTGCCAGGACACACAATAAGAGAGAGTCCCTGTCTCGGAGAGCTCCAAGTGTAAATAGACAGAGGGTGAGAGGGTAAACTGAGTCACAGCAGAAGGCCCATGACTTGTCCAGGGTAACCCAGCAGTTCAGTGGCGGAGCCGAGACCCCAGGAGTCCCCCAGTCCATCTCCGGCCTCCTCTATCCAAGCCAGGACTCCAGGTGCCATCTCCGAGCCATGCCATGGCCCCCCATCCCCGCTTCTGTCTCCCACGGGGCCAGCCCAAGGCAGGGTGGGGAGGTCCCCTCGGCCGGGGAGTCACCATGAGTTAGATCCGCCCCGTTCTGATGTTCTCCAGCGTGGCCCAAGGCCTCCCTGCCTCAGTTCCCCCAAACCCGGCGTGCCCCGGGGGGAGGCCTTGCTGCTGATCCCCTCCCCTCCTCCCGCCAGGACCTGCGGGGCAGCGTGGAGCGGATCTGCCAGTTCCTGGGCAAGCCGCTGGACGCGCGGGCGCTGGATGGGGTGGTGGAGAACGCCTCCTTCCAGGCCATGAAGCAGAACAAGATGTGCAACTTCAGCCTGGCCCCCAGGTTCCTGCTGGACCAGACCCAGAGCTCTTTTCTGCGGAAAGGTGAGGCTGGGCTGGGGGGGCTACGGGAGAAGATGGGGCCCCATGAGCTGAGTCCTGGATGAGAAGAGACGTAGACCCTGGCTCAGCTCAGAGTGACGGGGCTGCGGGTCAGGAGTGAGGGGCACCAGCAGAGTTGGGGGGAGCCCAGGGCTGGGATGGGGGGGCTGCTCCCATAATGCTCTCTGCTCTGTCTCTGTCGCAGGGATTACTGGGGACTGGAAGAACCAGCTCACCACGGCCCAGAGCGAGAATTTTGACCGGATTTACCGGGAGCAGATGCAGGGGCTGGATCTGAGCTTCCCCTGGGACCAGCTGAGCCCCCAGCCCTCCCCACCCCCCACCGACTGCTCGGGCCCCCCGCCGGGCGGCAGCTGAGACAGAAGGGAGCACGGTGCACTGGTTAGAGCAGGGAGGGGTGGGAGCCAGGACTCCTGGGTTCTCTCCCCGGCTCTGGGAGGGGAGGGGAGGTCTAGTGGTTAGAGCAGGGGGTGCTGGGAGCCAGGACTCCTGGGTTCTCTCCCCGGCTCTGGGAGGGGAGGGGGGGTCTAGTGGTTAGAGCAGGGGGGGCTGGGAGCCAGGACTCCTGGGTTCTCTCCCCGGCTCTGGGAGAGGAGGGGGGGTCTAGTGGTTAGAGCAGGGGGGCTGGGAGCCAGGACTCCTGGGTTCCAGGTTTGACAATTGAAGACAGGATTCCTCAGGGAGGTCTCTTGGGTGAGGATGGAGGCACCCCAGCCCCGCCAGGATCCCTGCTCCATTCAGCCCCCACAGGGTGCAGAGGGAGCGGGGGTGGAGGGCTAGCTCAGTGCGAGGGGGGGTGTCAAGGGTCCCCCAGGATCTGGCCTCCTCTGAACCTGAGATCTGTAGTAAACACGGAACAATAAAACTAATTTATTGCTGGGCACCTAATGCAGCCCTTCTCTGTGTGGGGGCTGGGTATACGGGGACATCTCGCCTGGTGCTGGGACGCGGCCCCTTTGGGGTGGAGCGTGGGGGCTGGGTATACAGGGACCCCCTCGCTCAGCGCTGGGATGCGGCCCCTCTGGGGTGGGTTATCTGAGGACCCCTCGGTTGGTCACACTCAGGACAGCTCCCCCCTCTCTCAGCGACGGGCTCAGGCTCTCCGCACACCCCGGCAGGGTCCGTCTCCCTCCTGTCACGTTGCCAGACTTTTCTTCGCGGTGTGAGGCCTGGAAACTCCCTGTTTCTTCTGTCCAGCAGCTGGCACCGTGCCCAGGCTGCCCCTGCCCCCCACAGGCTGTGGGCTGGGTTCCACTCCCCCCGCTCCAGCAGCCGGAAGCAACTGAGGCACAGCCCGAGTCGTGGCCCCATCACTTTTATTGGCGCGGGTCGCTGGACAGAACTGTCAACAGCAAGTCCTAGCGCGTCTCCATCCATGCACGGGGGATCGCGACTGTATCCCCCCCCCCCCCCCCCCCCCCGCCCGGCCCCACGGGGCCCCCCGCCCGCCCCCCCCCCCAACTGCACCACCCTGACCCTGAGGCCCCCAATGGCAGAAACCCAGCAGATCTGCATCCAGTGTGAACCCCCCAGCATCGCTGCAGGAAGCCAGCTGCATGCTGGGGGTCCCAGCACCCCGATACCCCTGGGGGCTGAGATGCAGAGCACCCCTCCCCCCCATCTCAATGGGAACCAATTTCCCATCCCTCCCCTCACCCCATGGCTGCCCCCCCCCCCCAGTGAGATGCTAAACAGTCTGGGGGGAGAGCAGGGCTTGGGGCAGGGCCCTGTGTCAGTGGGTCAGGGAACCACAGGGGGACATGGGGTGGGGATGGGGGCCAGGCCCGTCGCTGCCCTCAGAGATCACAGCGGGACAGGGACGGGTGGGGCCCCTGGACCCACAGTTCTACATCCTGACACTCCCTCACCCCATCCCAGAACATGGCGTGACCCATCTAGGGGCACCCCCTCCCCCCATCCCAGAACATGGCGTGACCCATTTAGGGATACCCCCTCCCCCCATCCCAGAACATGGCGTGACCCATCTAGGGGTACCCCTTTCCCTCATC
>NW_020696818.1:0-1202 GCF_002925995.2 Terrapene triunguis
AAAGTGTCCATTATGTCAACACGGTAACACCACCTCCCCAAGCAACGTTGAGCCATGGTCAATGTACTGAGGTCAACATAGTGCCAGTGTAAACACTGCGTTACCCTAACAGTTCTCCAGCAGCTCATAGACTCATAGACTTTAAGGTCAGAAGGGACGATTAGGATCATCTAGTCTGACCTCCTGAACAATGCAGGCCACAGAATCTCACCCACCCACTCCTGTAACAAACCCCTAACCTACTATGCCTGAGTTATTGAAGTCCTCAAATCGTGGTTTAAAGACCTCAAGGTGCAGAGAATCCTCCAGCAAGTGACCCGTGCCCCACGCTGCAGAGGAAGGCGAAAAACCTCCAGGGCCTCTGCCAATCTGCCCTGGAAGAAAATTCCTTCCCGACCCCAAATATGGCGATCAGTTAAACCCTGAGAATGTGGGCAAGACTCACCAGCCAGCACCCAGGAAAGAATTCTCTGTAGTAACTCAGATCCCACCCCATCTAACATCCCATCAAAGACCATTGGGCATATTTACCTGCTAATAATCAAAGATCAATTAATTGCCATCCCCTCCATAAACTTATCAAGCTTAGTCTCGAAGCCAGATATGTCTTTTGCTATCCCACAATGGCTCAGGGCAACAATTTCCCACCTATAAACAATGAGAAACTGCTGTAGATAAAATGGGTGGGAAAACAGCCCAAAGCTGAGGAGATTTTAAATTGACACTGGACAACTAGAGAGAAAATGGGGAAAAATCTGAGGAGAAAAGAGAATTAGTCAATAATTTGAGAGAAAATAGGGAATTTACATGGATTTCCTATTCACATTTGATAGTTAGAGAAAAGGGGCACAATTGAGGACATTTTTGCCAATTTTAGAGGGGGGAGGGGAAAGCAGAGACTTCACTCCCCCCCTGCCCCAATCCCTGGCCTGTTGAGATGGTGAAATCTGCCACATCACAGTCTCTCCCCTCCCTCCATCTCTGTCTTCCCCCCTTTCCCTTCCTGACACCTCCACCCTCCAGACACACAAAGGGCAAACCCCACTGGGGCCCAGTCTCTTCCCCTCCTGAATCCCCCAGTTTGCTCCCTGGGCAGATTCTGGCAGGAGCTGAGGGCAGCTGCTTCACTGCTGTACAGGCAGCTCCCAGCCCTCTCTCAGGGACATTCACAACCAGGGAGCACATTCCCAGGGGCTGTGAAA
>NW_020696819.1:0-9288 GCF_002925995.2 Terrapene triunguis
ACCCCCCAAGGGGGCTGTGGTGCCCTGGGACCCCAAGATGGACCTATCTGAGGACCCCCCCTGTTGTCTGTGCCTGCAAGACCTGTCTTGGACTGTGTTCCTGTCGTCTAAATAAACCTTCTGCTTTACTGGCTGGCTGAGAGTCATGGTGAATCGCAGGAAGCCGGGGGTGCAGGGCCTTGGGTCCCCCCACACTCCGTGACACCTGTATCTACCAGGTGTCATGTGGTATGTCACCAGGCAACTAATGTCTTGCTAGTCATTCATGTTCTTGTGTGATGTACGTGCGGTGTGTAGTAAGAGTTATGGATACACACTGGAATTACACTAACGGGTGTTTAAACCAGGCACGTCAGGGGAGTTGGTAAACAGGTCTGCCCTAGACAAAGGAAGGCGTCTTTGCTTCTATGCCCAGCCCAGGGTCAAGCAGAGACAATGCAGGTCCATTTACATGTCAGGCAAACGAAGCCCCAAGCTACCACCTGGGGCAGGAGAAAGCTTCCAGCAGGGAAGAGAAACTTTATCTGGGCTATAAAGACAGGGGGTCTGAACCTCACGTGCTAAGCAATTGGATCACCTGATTGTGTCCAACATTTCTGGGTTATAACCATGTATGGAGTGAGGTGTTTAGTGAAGGCCTGGCACACGCTGGTGATTAACAGCACCACCAAATGTCTGCACGGCCGTGACACTCCATCAGGAACTATGGGACATTGCGCTTCACAGAGTGTCCTAGCAAAGGAGAAACAGGTCCTTCCCCGCCAGCAGGGAACGTCACCGCTGTCCCCGTCTCCTACGTCCGTTAAGCGTGGCGGAGTCACAACCTGGAAGCCCCATTTCCAAGCAGGGGATGGGAAGCCCACAGGAAGGGAAAAACATCCAGCCAATCGGCCTCTGGAAATAAGGTCATTGGCCTTTGGGAGACATCGGCAAAGCCAGCTGCCATCTGTGACACCCGGCACTAGGCAGGGTCAAGGGAACAGGGCTCTGGCAAGCCGAGAAAGGTGGGTTCTTCAAGCCGGGGGGGGGGGGGGGGGGTGAAGTCTCTGCAAACTGAATGTAGGTGAGGAACCTGTGTAGGCAAAGAGCTTTCACCAAAAGAAACCAGCCCCTTGCGCGTCTGCGGAGAGCCAGCCAGCCATGGCTGGGAAGGAGAAATCCACCTTGAACAAAGCCCAGGTCACTGGAAAGTGTCTTTGGTTGTGTTTTACTGGTCGCTGTCCGTCTCCATTCCTTAGGTACCCTGATGGCTACTTTGTGACTCGTTTGTTTATTTGTACGATAAACCAGCTCCGGGCGGTGCGGGAAGGGCAGGGTGGATTCGCCCCAGTTAGGGTGACAAGATGTGATCTGCTTTGGTCTCTCTAAAGGAGCAAGGAGCCGTATTATTGCTCTGAGTGGGCAGGGGAGGGCTGGGCGCTGCAGGGCACATGGTTTTAGGGACATTGAGGACTGGGAGTGTGTCGGGGCCTGGGATGAAGTGGGACATTTCTTAGTGTTTTGCATGAACCCTGTGTGTGCCTCAGTTTCCCTGTGTGCTGCATGTGTAACGAGGGGATGGAAGGGGGGTTGCAGAGGACCAGGTGTGACCTTGTCTAGCAGCCGGGACCCCAGACACAGCCTGGAGCTTGGGGACCCAGTGACTAGTGCCCGGGAGGCCCAGCCCAGCTGGGAGCCAGACGGTTACGGCCAGTGGGAGGACAACGGGCTGAGGAGAGAGAGGCCAGGGGACCTGCCCAGCCAGTTCCAGCCGGGGCGGGACAAAGGCCGGAAGAGAGAGGGTGCAGGCAGCCTGTTTATCTGGGACGACGGACACAGGACAGATGAGGGGCTGGTGGGGGAGGGGATATTAGGTGGTTGGCTGGAAGGAGGGGGCAGGGCGGGGTGGGGCTGGGCTGGGGACAAAAAGCTGCCTGGGCCCATCGGGACCAGGACAGACCCATCTGGCCGGGGCTGAGACTGGCCAGGCCCGAGGGCCCTGAGAACTGCCTGGGCTGGGTCCAGATGCTCAACAAACCACCTGTGTGGCTGGCTGAGTCACTGCAGGCTGGAGATCGGGGGGCGTTGCTCCCTCTGGGGGAGGCCCTGGGGGCCCAGAGCGAGTGGGCTCCCTGAGGGGGCCCACGGCAGAGCCAGGCGTGCTGGGGGCCCAGAGGTGCGTTGCCGGGAGGGGGTGGGGCAGAGGGCCTAGCCCCAGAGACCGACGGGGGGGCCTGTCGCACTGAAGGGGTTCTATGAGTCAACAGTGTGCCCTTGTTGCCAAGAAGGCTAACGGCATTTTGGGCTGTATAAGTAGGGGCATTGCCAGCAGATCGAGGGACGTGATCGTTCCCCTCTATTCGACAAAGCCCTGGCTGGGATGATTTAGTTGGGGATTGGTCCTGCTTTGAGCAGGGGGTGGGACTAGATACCTCCTGAGGTCCCTTCCAACCCTGATATTCTATGATTCTCCCCGGGACTGTACGGAGCCCAGAGCCGGGGACTGTCTGGGACAGGGCCCCCTGGCCTGTGGAAGCGAGTGGGGCTCCAGCCAGGGTGCTGGGGAGTGAGCATGTGGGGCACACACACTCGGGGCGTGACCGGCGGGCTGGGAGCTACCGGACACAGGGCGAGCGGTGCCAGCCCCCAGTGCTGTGACCTGCCTCCGGGCCGAACGCACCCCACCCCCTCCATGGCTAGGAGACCCCGCCCCACTTCTACACCCCCCATCTGCATCACGGCAACGCGACACACCTGGGCAGGGAGCCCTGGGCACTGTGGGGACTCCAGCCAGCCCAGCCTCTGCAGCACGTCTCCTCCGCAGCCGGGCTCCTGCCAGCACATCCCACCTGCCCACGGGCATCAGGCCAGGTTCAAGGTCTCGGCCCTTCCCTCTGGGGCGCCCCAGGGCCTGGGCCCAGCGGATCTTGGAGCCGAAAGCTCCAGGGTGGGGACGGAGATCGACAGCTCTGTCCTTAGGCCCTCACCAGGGCCAGGCTCGCCTGGGTGGGAGACGGAGCTGCCACGGGGCCTAGTCTGGATGAAACAAGGACAAGCCGAGCCCCCCCGGCCGTGCCCAGCTCCAGGCCTGCGGAGCCGACCGGCCCCCTGCTGGCGCGCCCAGCCCCCCCGAGAGCAGTCCCGCGACAGGGGCTGTGCCCGGCGACGACGGGGGCTCGGGCGGGAACCGTATGGAATAACGTGGGGGCGCGTCGCCGGGCAGGGATGGTAACTGGGGTCCCGGCCTGCCCTGCCGCACTCACAGGGCTCCCAGCCACTCACCTCAGCGGAGCAGCCCACCCCACAGCTCAGCCATTCCCGGTACCTCTGGGGCAGGCAGCAGAGCAGCCGGGGCAGCACGGGGTAGATGGTGCGAGGGTTGACGGTCGCTCCCTTGGTGGGACCTGCCAGGGCGAGGGACAGAGTACAGGGGGTTACACAGGCCCCTGCGCCCCTCAGACTGTCCTGCTCCTGGTGCCAGGCCAGGCCCTATGTCCCCACTTCAGCCTGCCCTTCCCCAGGCCCGGAGCGCAGAGACCCCCGGTGCCAGGGGAGGCAGGGTTGGGTCTATTCTCTCCTTCCCTGCCCTCCCCTGGGGCAACCCAGCCTGGACCGGCCACGGCCAGGAGCCCGCAGCCACACGGCACCAACGGCTGTGCCTGGGGCAGGCCGCAGCCCCTGGCCTCAGGACAGACGCCCCCCAAGGGCAGCGCTGCATGCTGGGCCGTAGCCTCTGCTCTCCGGTCATGGGCATCCAGCCCCCAGCCTAACAGGGAGCCTGGGGGGGCCCCAAACGTGAGCTCCGCCCGCAGCCACGAGCCCTTCATTCCCCCGCCCCCACACAGCCGAGAGTGGGATTTTCTGTCCTGTCCCTGACCTACGGGCCTGGCCGCGACCCGCCGGGCTCAGGGCTGCCAGCCTGTGGGGGCTGCTCTTGGGTAGGAGACAGGAGGTGGGGGGGCAGCACCGCCGAAGGCTAGGACCAGCTAGAGCCGCGACCAGGCAGACAGGGGAGCCCAGGACAGACCCATGGACAGTGGGAAGCTCCGGCAGGCAGGGATCCGGTTCCTGGAGCAGGCTGGCTCTAGCAGCCCTGGTGTCGGCCAGCAGGGACTTAACCCCGACTTCCCTGGGCCAAGCCAAGGGCCCCCCACGAGAGCTGCTCTGGGGGAAAGGCTGCCTGGTGTCCCTGCAGGCACTGGCGGGCGCAGGGGTCCCTGCAGAGCGGCCGAGTCTCTCCCGGGCGTCTGGCTCAGCGGGACTCGCTGGGCAGAGCGACGGGCTGAGGCAGGAGCCCTCCCCTTGCGGGACTGGCACTCCAGGGCCTGCTTAGAACTGGGGGGTAGCCAGATCCTCTGGATCCATGAGAACCTCTCACCCCCCCATGCACAGCCAGGAGCCCCTCACTCTCGCCCCCCCCCCAGTCAGGAGCCCCCCCGCACGTACCCGTGAGCAGGCTGACCAGCAAGCCCACCAGGATGACAGTGGTGGAGTTGTGGGCGCTGTACCACATGTACGACAGGCTGTAGAATTTCTGGAGCCCCGAGAGGCTGTGGGGGGAACAGCCGGGTTAGGGGGCAGCTGGGGACCTGGCACCCGCACAGGCTCCAGCCGCCACTGGACATCTCTGCTCCCTCGGCGGGCCCAGGGCCCCGCGTGCCTCCGTCTGCAGCCCGGCAGGAGGTTAACGCCTCTTCACCCCTTCGGGGGATGCTCCTTTGGTCTCCCAGCAGCCTCCAGTGGGGGTACAGCAGCCTCCCCTGTGCCTGGCAGGCACCGGAGCCCAGTCCCCAGCCCCCTCCCCCGGTGGAGCCCAGTCCCCAGCCCCCTCCCCCGGTGGAGCCCAGCCCCCTCCCCCCGCGGAGCCCAGCCCCCTCCCCCCGCGGAGCCCTCCCCCCCGGCAGAGCCCAGTCCCCAGCCCTCTCCCCCCGGCGGAGCCCAGTCCCCAGCCCCCTCCCCCGTGGCCAAGATGCTCAGGGAAGGGCTGGGGCCAGACCCCCCCGCAGCACGGCTCCCCAACTCACCGCTTTGGGGCCGGGGTCGAGGTCAGCAGGGTGGTGGCGAGGGCCGTGCTCAGGTTGCTGGCCTGCGGGAAGTCGGTGATGTTGGACAGCGGCGGGGCCGAGGGGGCCGCCCGCAGGTTGGACACCAGGCTCCCAATGCCGATCCAGAAGGCCATGGCCAGCCCGGCTGCCAGCCCGGCGATCGCACCCTGCACACGGGGACAGCAGTCAGGGGCGGCCCGTGCAGCTCCGGGGACCTCCGTGACCCCGAGGGGCTGCTTCACCCCGCTGGGGAGGCACCGAGACCCCTGCCCAGCCGGTGGAGGGGCCATGCCGCAGCTGAATCCATCTCCCTGCTGGGCGCGGCCTCAGTTTCCCCCGTGCTGTGTCGACTGCAGCGGAGCTCAGCGATTCACAGCGGCTGGGGCCTGGCCAGTACCGGGCCTGCTGCGCCCCCCCGCCCAGCCAGACCCGAAGGGGATGGGAGCAGACACAGGCCCAGCCCGGGGCTGGGGCCTGCAGACGCTAGGGAGGGGCCCAGGCGGGAGGGACACTCACGGTGGGATTGGCACACGGGAAGAACATCCCTAGGCAGAAGAGTCCCAGCAGCGGCCCGCCCACCATGCCGAAGATGCTGATGGCAGCCTGTGGGGAGACAGCGCGTCACCCCTGCAGCAGGGCCCAGCCCCTGGGACAGAGGGCAGCGGGGCTCCCCGCCGCAGGCTGGG
Source organism: Terrapene triunguis (assembly GCF_002925995.2). Classification (NCBI taxonomy): domain Eukaryota; kingdom Metazoa; phylum Chordata; order Testudines; family Emydidae; genus Terrapene; species Terrapene triunguis. The sequence goes on from NW_020696819.1 coordinate 5,711, forward strand.
ACACAGAGAGGGGGAGACATGTACTAGCAACAAGCCCCTTTGGGCACTGCCGGGCGTTCACAGGCAGAGGCCAAGGGACAGGGAAGTGCTGGGACCGTTACACAAGGCACGGTGAGCTGGGGACGTCTCCGCTGGAAGCAATGGAGGAGGAGAGACCTGGGTGTATGGGTCCATCACGGGGGGACTATGAGCTGCTAGTGTGATGCGGCCGTGATAAAGGCTAACGCAGTCCTAGGGTGCATCAGGCGGGGGATTTCCCGGAGAGACGGGGACGTGCTAGTATCATTATACCAGGCACTGGTGAGCCCTGGGCTGGAACACGCGAGCAGGGCTGCTCTGCCGCGGGTAAGAAAGATGAACTCAGACTGGAAGAGGTGCAGAGAAGGGCGACGAGGCTGATCGGAGGAACGGAGAACCTGCCTTACGAGAGGAGACTCAACGAACTCGGCTTGTTTAGCCTGACCAGACGCAGGCCGAGGGGAGATCGATCGCTCTCTCTAAATCCATCCCAGGGATAAACACCAGGCTGGGGGAGGAGTTATTGAAGCTAAGCGCCCATGTGGACACAAGAACACGTGGCTAGAAACTGGCCATCAACAGGTTTAGACTTGAATTTAGACGAAGGTTTCTCACCACCAGAGGAGTGAAGTTCTGGAGCAGCCGCCCAAGGGGAGCAGTGGGGGCAAAACCCCGAACTGGCTTCCAGGCTGAGTGTGATCAGTTTATGGAGGGGATGGTGTGATGGGGCTGCCGACGATGGCATGGAGCTGATCTGCGACCGCTAGCAGCAAATACCCCCAGCGGCCGGTGATGGGACACTGCAGAGAATTCTTTCCCAGCTGTCTGGCTGGTGGGTCTCACCCACACGCCCAGAGTCTGACTGATCCTGGATTTGGGGCTTGGAAGGAATTTTCCCCGGGTCAGGCTGGGAACCCTGGTGGTGGTGGTGGGGGGGGGGGTTCGCCTCCCTCTGCAGCCTGGGGCCCGGGTCACTCGCTGGTTTGAACTACTGTGAATGGTGGAGTCTCTGTCACGTGAAGTCATGACCCTGGGGGGGTCATGTCCTACCTGCAGCATGGGGCCCATCATGGAGGAGAGGTAGGCCATCCCCAGGCAGAGCAGGCCATAACTGAGAGCTGGGGAGGAGAAGGGGGTTAGAAGCTGCAGCATCACTCAATACAACAACCTGCCCCTGGGCAGGGCACAGCCAGGAGCCTGGGGCAGCGGGTCGGGAGTGAGGGGCACCGGCAGAGCTGCGGGGGGGCAGGGCTGGGCTAGCAGGGGCTGCGGGTCGGGAGTGAGGGGCACCGGCAGGGCTGGGGGGGGGCAGGGCTGGGCTAGCAGGGGCTGCGGGTCGGGAGTGAGGGGCACCGGCAGAGCTCAGTGGGGAGCAGGGCTGGGCTAGCAGGGGCTGCGGGTCGGGAGTGAGGGGCACTGGCAGAGCTGGGGCTGGGGAAGCAGATCCAGATGGGGAAGAGCTCCCACAGATCTGCCTGCCCGGGGCTGGCTCGGGGTCTTTCTTTGCATGGCCACTGGGACCTGGCAGCGGATCAGGGGCTGGGAGGACGCCCCTCCCCCCCGGGAGCGTGGGACAGACCCCCCAGCAGGGAGCCGCGTGGCCTGCAGGAGCGTGACTCACCCAGCAGCTTAGAGAGCAGCGTGGCATGGGACTCCCGCAGGCCGGGGAAGTAGGGGTGGATCAGGTCCTCCATGGTCACTGTGGCCAGGGAGTTGAAGGCCGAGGAAATTGTGCTGCAAGGCAGAGAGAGGAGCTGGGGTCGGATGGGAGGGGCCTGCTCCCGTCACACCCAGCCCGGACACAGGGGACTCTCAGCACCCGGGCGCTGGGCACTGCCCGGGCACAGGGCACTCACCTCAGGGAGCCGCTGAAGAGGCAGGCGACGAAGAGGCCGGGCAGGCCGGGCAGGTCCTTCAGGACGTCCATGACGAAGTACAGAACCAGCTGCAGAACATAAGGGCCGTACCGGGTCAGACCGAAGGTCCATCTAGCCCAGTATCCTGTCTACCGACAGTGGCCAATGCCAGGTGCCCCAGAGGCAGTGAACCGAACAGGTGATGATCAAGTGATTTCTCTCCTGCCATCCATCTCCACCCTCTGACAGACAGAGGCTAGGGACACCATTCCTTACCCGTCCTGGCTAATAGCCATTCATGGACTTAACCTCCTGCAAAGGCAGGAAGCTGGTCAGGGTGCCGGCCGGCCGGGGGAGGGGAGAGGGCATGGGAGGTCAGGGCGCTGGCCAGGGGAGGGGAGGTCAGGGCACCGATTCGCTGAGGGGGGCGAGAGGCCAGGGGCACCCAGGGGAAGGGACAGCATGTGAAAACAATCAGCAGCCGTCGCTAGCAGCGTCACCATCACTCAGAGCCGCCATCGTTGGGTTTCAGAGTTAACGCCCCGGGGCTGCATGGTGCCGTTCCCCTGCCCAGAGCCAGCGTTGCAGGCTCTCTGCTGACTCAGGCAGGCATCAGGCGGCTGGGAAGGTTTCCCTTCTAGCAGCAAGCCCATGGGAGCAAGGCCGAGGGGCCGTCTCCGAGCGAGGAAGAAAGCTGCCCAGAGCTCTCGCAGTCGGGAATCCCCAGGAGGGGGGCCCTGGCTTTCGGGTGAGGGGGTCGATCCCGGGCCCAGCCCGGCACTCACCTGGTCGGAGGAGGCCTGGCTCTGGGCTGCCGTGAGCGGATGCTCCTGGTAATAGGCAAACATGACCAGGCCCGTGAGGCAGCTGAGGCACAACACCACCTGCTGGCAGGGGAAGACGGCGTAGCAGGAGCTGCGAGGGACGAGGGGGTGTTACAGGGGCGCGTGCAGCAGGAACCCTTGGGACCAGTTCTCCAGAGCCCCTCGCCAGCAGGAGCTGGGCCCAGCGCTCCCCGGGCAGGGCAGGCTGTAGGGGCCAGAGGGAGCTCTGAAGGCCTTGGCTGTTGGGGTCCCTGCCCCGCTGGAGCCGGGGGGCCCGTGCAGAGCACCTCCCAGCTGCCCAGGCCCCTGGCGGGACTCTGCCCAGCTGCGCGCCATGGCTCCCCCTGCCCCCCATACTCACAGCACGGCCTCCCGCTCGGTGCGGGAGCTGAGGTAGCGCTGCACCTGGGCCTGGTTCACGCCGTACAGCGACAGCATCATGAAGACGCCCCCGACGGCCAGGGTCCAGAAGGTGTGACGCTCAAAGGGGTCGGGGTTGAGGCTGCAGCGAGACACAGACGGGCAAGTGCTGGAATCTGAGCTTGTGGGGCTGGGAGTGAGGGGTCCCGGCCCCCACAGAGCACTCGGGGCTGGGAGCACGGTGCGGCTGCCCCCCACGGCTCCCTGCTCTGCTTTATGGGACCGTTTCTCCTGCCCAAAGCAGGGCCTGCGTCGGGCCGTGGCTTGTCTAGCGCCCCCCGGGCCTTCCCTGACCCGCAGCGCAGGCAGGTCCCACGGGAGTGGGCTAGGTTCTCCCCACCCAGGGCCGGCTCCAGGCACCAGCTTAACAAGCAGGTGCTTGGGGCGGCCAAGGGAGAGGGGCGGCACCTGCGGCAATTCGGGGGCAGCAGGTCCCTCACTCCCTCTAGGAGCGAAGGAC
>NW_020696820.1:0-491 GCF_002925995.2 Terrapene triunguis
TGGGGGATGGGCGGTGAGGGGGGGCAGGGCTAATCTGGGGGCTGGGCAGGGGGGGATGAGCAATGGGGGATGGGCAGTGACGGCTGGGCAGGGGGTGATGAGCAATGGGGGATGGGGGGATGGGCAGTAATGGGGGGCAGGGGGCTGATCTGGGGGCTGGGCAGGGGGTGATGGGCCCCTCCCCCCAGCTCTGCCCTCGCCGGCCCGGCCGTGCCCTGGCTCTGCCTGTGCCACTTAGCTCGTCCGCGCTGCTCCGGGCCGGCTGCGGGGCCGTCTCCCCTGGCAACGGGCGCCTGTGACTCCCGGGCCAGGCTCTCACTTAGGATGCAGCTTGCAACTTCCGAGCCGCTTCCGCCTGGCGCCGCGAGGCCCCCGGCCCCCCGCCTGGCGCTGCCCCCGGCCCCCCGCCTGGCGCAGCCTCACCCACCCCCAGGCCTGCCGCAACCCCCTGCCTGGTGCAGCCCCCGGCCCCCCCGCCTGGCGCTGCCCCC
>NW_020696820.1:591-2094 GCF_002925995.2 Terrapene triunguis
CCCCGCCTGGCACAGCCTCACCCACCCCCAGGCCTGCCGCAACCCCCCGCCTGGCGCAGCCCCCGGCCCCCCGCCTGGCACAGCCTCACCCACCCCCAGGCCTGCCGCAACCCCCCGCCTGGCGCAGCCCCCGGCCCCCCGCCTGGCACAGCCTCACCCACCCCCAGGCCTGCCGCAACCCCCTGCCTGGCGCAGCCCCCGGGCCCCGGCCTGGCACAGCCTCACCCACCCCCAGGCTTGGTGCCCTGGCACCGTGGTTGCTGCTCTGCCCTGTGGCAGCAGGCCGAGCACGCGCCCTCCCGGCAGAGGACACCATCCGGGCTGCCCTGGGCAGAGGGTGCTGACCCTGGCGAGGGCAGGAGTCCCTGGGGAGGAGGCTGGAGTGGGGCTGGGGGTGGTCTCGCCTCTCCCCATCCAGCAGCGTCACTTGCCCCGCGTTTCACGGTGTCCGTGGGCAGCGACAGGCGGTGTGAGAGCTGCTGGCACGTGGCAGAAGCGCGGAGCTGTCCTGGGCCAGGCCCCGGCCATGCCGAGATCTGAGCCGGTCAGCGTGACGCGAACCCCCAGCTCTGCCTCCGCTCAGCCATGGCCTCACCCCCGATCGCTCTGGGGGGAGCCGAACTGCCCAGCCCCGGGGCTCCCGCTGCCCGGCCGTAATTCCACCACCACCCAGCCAGTGGCCAGCACTAGCCAACGGCCAGCCCACGAGTGGTCACGGCCACAGTCCCCATCCTACGAAAAGGGAAACTGAGGCCCAGAAGGGCACACAGGGAGCCAGAGCCTGGCACATCTTTCCCCAGCACCACCCAGGAGGCCATGCTGCCTTCTCTCCTCACCCTGGCGTGGCCCTGAAGCCGCTAACAGAGGGACGTGCCGGGGCCCTGGCTGGGGGCTGCCGGCTCCCCCCGGCTCTGGGGGCGATCAGATCCCCAGCGCGGCCCAGCCAGGAGCCATGCGGCAGGATGGGGGGTCGCTCCTTGGAGCCAGCTCGGCTCCTGAGAGCAAGCGGGATTTGCCGCTGCTCAGGGCGTCAAACGCGGCCGTCCAGGGCAGGGACTCACGACCTTTCCAGACTCCTGCCCCCTTGTCTCGCGTACCCCAAGTTACACCTCACTTAAAAATGACCTGCTGACAACATCCGACATAAGGACCCCGAGCGTCACCGCCCCTGGGACGACATTGCTGACGTCTCTGTCCCGCCGACAAGCCATGGACTGGGGGTAAACGCTGCACTCGTGGGCCCGGGTCCTGGCTCCAGAGCCCGGGGAACAATCATCGTGTGAAATGTCCGTGTGCACCGACTTCGCTAGTGCTCGCTATGGAGCCTGCTGTGAAACTCGGCAAAGCGCTAGCTGAGCTGATGGCCCCCGGCAGACCCCTGTGCACCCCGGGGTACGTGTACCCCTGGTTGAGAACTGCTGCTCCGGAGGCTCTGCCCCAGGGCTGTGGGGAGCCCGGCTCAGCACCGACAATTCAACTGCAGAGCCTGGCCCGGTCCCGCGG
>NW_020696820.1:2194-12685 GCF_002925995.2 Terrapene triunguis
CCCCCCCCCCCCCCCCGCAGCTCAGGGCTTGGGGGGAGTTCGGGCAGGGCCGGAAAGGGGTGATCCCGAGATTGAGAGCTGGGGAAGGGCCAGAAGCCAGTAGGGCCCAGGACTCCTCCCCTCTATCCAGGGCTGGCACCGGCGGGGAGGGGCTGGGAGCTGGCGTGGGGCTGTGCGGGGCCCGCTGTCCCTGGCACCGGCGGGGAGGGGCTGGGAGCTGGCGGGGGGCTGTGGGGGACCCGGTGTCCCTGGCACCGGCGGGGAGGGGCTGGGAGCTGGCGGGGGGCTGTGGGGGACCCGGCGTCCCTGGCACCGGCGGGGAGGGGCTGGGAGCTGGCGTGGGGCTGTGGGGGACCCGGCATCCCTGGCACCGGCGGGGAGGGGCTGGGAGCTGGCATGGGGCTGTGGGGGACCCGGCGTCCCTGGCACCGGCGGGGAGGGGCTGGGAGCTGGCGGGGGGCTGTGGGGGACCAGGTGTCCCTGGCACCGGCAGGGAGGGGCGCAGAGGCCTCACGGGCTGGGCTCTATCGGCTCTCAGGGAGAGTGGGGTTGGGCCGGGTGCCCCCCGCCCCGGGAGGTGATAGAGCCGAGCATAGGGACAAGGGGCATCCTGCCGCCTCCCCGGGCATCCCCCAGCCCGCTCACATGGGGCCAGCCGAGCTCCAAGCCCCACAGGGCCTGGAGCGGGGTTCCCAGCACCCCCAATCTGTCATCCGAGCCCCGGGGCCGCAGAGCTGGGGTCTGATGCCGCCCCGGCATGGCAGGAGCGAGGCCCTGGTGCTGCGGAGGCAAATTCATCTGGGAGCCGAGCGGCGAGCCGTGCGAGCCGCGATTCCTGTCAAGGTCAGAGCGTCTCCACGCCAGGGAAATGAGGAATCATGGCAGGAAATTACCTGCCTAATGGGGGTGTCCCCCTGCGTGAGCGCAGCGCCGGGATCCCAGCCGCGGGCAGGGCTGAGCCAGAGCGCCGGGCACAGAGCGCCAGGCCTGCATGGGGCCTCCTGGTTCCCCAAAGCACCGGTGTCCTGTGGGCCGGTGAGGGGGGAGGGGAAGGGGGGGAACGGGGGCCTGGCTGCGCTCACATGGGAGCCTGCCCCCCCCAGGCCCTGCCGTCTCTCCCCTGTGCGCGATCGCGTCTGACAGGACAGATGGGAGCTGCCAGGAGCTGGCGAGCGGCTGCACGGAGCCCGGCTGGAGCCCGGCCCTGCCAGGCACATTTCTGGGTCAGCTGCTGGGAGAAAATCGCGTTCCCGGCACAGGCAGCCCCCCCGGAGCTGCCTGTCGCTAATTGGGTTTGGCGGGCTGGAAAGGCAGAGCCCTTCAGGACTGTTCTGTGCTCCGCTCGGCCGGCCGGGCTTCCCGGGCCATCAGCGCTGCGCCGGGTCCGGCCGGCTCCCCTCTGCGCGGCTCCTGGGCCCCCCGGCTGGCTCCCCTGTGCGCCGTCCCCCTGATCCCCCTCAACGGGTTCCCCTCTGCTCCACCCCCGACCGGCTCCCCTCTGCGCTGCCCCTCGGCCGGCTCCCCTCTGCGCCGTCCCCCTGATCCCCCTCAACGGGTTCCCCTCTGCTCCACCCCCGACCGGCTCCCCTCTGCGCTGCCCTTGGCCGGCTCCCCTCTGCGCTGCCCCCTGGTCCCCCTCAACGGGTTCCCCTCTGCTCCACCCCCAACTGGCTCCCCTCTGTGCTGCCCCTCGGCCGGCTCCCCTCTGCGCTGCCCCCCTGGTCCCCCTCAACGGGTTCCCCATTGCGCTGCCCCCCGGCCGGCTCCGCTCTGCGCTGGTCTGTTGGCTCTGTCCCGCCAGCTCCAAGGGGAAGGGCTCACGGACCCCACACGCTGAGGGACGGGTGTCATGGGATGGGATAGGCGCAAGCAGGCAACCCATTGCCCCCCCGCCCATCACTGCCCTCCCCCGTCAACGCTGCCCTCGCCAACCCCCGCTCTGCCAGCCTGGGCCCCTGGGTTCCCAGGGCGGGGATGCCTTGCGGGGGGAGAGGGTTAAATGTGACCCCTTCCAGGTCTGTTGTGGCTGGCCCTGGGGGGGCTGTGGTGCCTGGCGTGGGCAGAGAGGGGCTGGCGGGGGGGCTGGCCCCCCTCCCTGGCTGATTGCAGTCAGCGCTGCCCTGAGATTTCTGAAAAGCCATTTCCCTTCGCCCGGCAGCCGCTGCTGAAAGGAAACGAATCGAAAGCTGCCTTGTGTGAAAGGGGCTGATGGTATCAGGCCGCCGGCGCTCAGCACCGCAACAACCTCGCAGCCGCCACCGGCCTGCGGCTCAGAGCCACCCCCACCCCCCCGGCGGCAGTGAGGGGCTGCAGGGCCCACGGCTGCCAAGGGTACAGCCCCGGCGCTCGCAGGGCGACCCGGCCACACAGGGACAGGCCAGTGCTAGCGGGTGTGGCCATTGCTGCTACAGGGCACACGCGGTCAAGGGGGGCGCGAGGGCAGTGCGGGGGCACCAGGGCCGTGCGGGGGCTGTGCCATTCAGTGGGGGCTTCTGGATGCCGCTGGGCCAAACCTGGGAGAGTCACCCCCGTCCCTCCTGGCCCAGCCCCCGCTGTCCCACCTATGCCAGGTTCACACCGGCACAGGTACGGGGTGGAGGCGCGGGGTGTGTAGGGGCCCCAGGCAGCCTGTGCCGCTAGCCCGTCGCAGGAACTACACAAGCCAGCAGCAGTAGGGGTGGCAGGCGTCCGGTTTTCACCCAGACGCCCGGTCGAAAAGGGACCTGGTGGCTCCAGTCAGCCCTGCGAACCGGGCCGTAAAAAGTCCGGTTGGCGGCGCAGCGGGACTAAGCGGGTTCCCTGCCTGCCCTGCTCCGTGTGGCTCCCGGAAGCAGCCAGCGTGTCCCTCGGCTCCAAGCGGAGGTGCAGCCAGGGGGCTCCGCATGCTGCCCCCACCCTGAGCGCCGGCTCTGCAGCTCCCATTGGATGGGAACCACGGCCATGGGAGCTGTGGGGGTGGTGCCCGCAGGCAGGGGCAGCGCACAGAGCCACCTGGCCGCCCCGGAGCCTAGGGGCTGGGGGCCAGACATGCCGGCCACTTCCGGAAGCCACCCGAGGTAAGTGCCGCCCCGAGTCTGCATCCCGCACCCTGTCCTGCACCCCAATCGCCTGCCCCAGCCCTGAACCCCCTCCGGCACCCAAACTCCTCATCTCCAGCCCCACCCCAGAGCCCACACCCCCAGCTGGAGCCCTCACCGCCCCCCCGCACCCCAGGCCCCTGCCCTAGCCCAGGGAAAATGAGCGAGTGAGCAAGGGTGGGGGAGAGCGAGTGACCGAGGGAGGGGGGATGGAGTGAATGGGGCGGGGCCTTGTGGAAGGGGCGGGGCAGGGGTGTTTGGTTTGTGCAATCAGAAAGTTGGCAACCCTAGTGCCTGTCTCTGCCCAGCCGCGTCGCCATCCCACGACCCCTCTGCCCTGTGCCGGCGGGGAAGGGAGCCAGCCCCACAGCGTCACCTGGGGCTTTGCTCGGCCCGGGGGGTGGGACTGCCAAGGCCATGGGGGCGTCCCCAGGAAAGGGTCTCCCCAGGGCTCGCCCACACTGCTGGGGCAGGCACAGATGGGGCCTCTCTGCCCTGTGCCAGATCCCCAGCCAGCGCCAGCTGGGGGCACCCTAGACACCGTCCTCCCTTTAAATACCCTTCCGCTGTCCAATCGGGGTGCAGGGGCAAGCCCATGTGACTTAGGTGACCAGTCACAGGCTGCGAACTGGGACACCAAACTCCCCTGTAGCTGGACACGGGCCCAGTGACCAATGGGCTTCCAGCGCAGTGATGGACTGAGAGCGCGGGCAGCTCCAGGCCCCCCCCCCAGGGCACGGGGCATCTGCCCCCCCACCTCCCCTGCACCCCTCCCCCACCCACCACCCCTGGGGGGCACCCTGCACCCCTCCCCCCATCCACCTCCCATGGGGATCACTGCACCCCTCCCCCACCCACCTCCCCTGGGGGCACCATGCACCCCTCCCCCACCCTCCTCCCCTGGGGGGCACCCTGCAACCCTTTCCCACCCTCCTCCCCTGGGGGCACCATGCACCCCTCCCCCCATCCACCTCCCATGGGGGTCACTGCACCCCTCCCCCCATCCACCCCCCATGGGGGACCCTGCACCCCTCCCCCCATCCACCTCCCCAGGGGGGCCTGCACCTATGGAAACCAGGCCGCTGAGCACCCAGGGATTACTGGGCCCTGAGCGTACAGCCCTGAAAGCTGCCCCGGGGCCCTGCCTGCTGGATGGGCCCTGCCCCCCTCCGGTTATTGCCCCGGGGAAGGGGAGGGGGGGATGCTGTGACCAGGCCATGCAATGGGGCTGCGCAGGGGGCTCTGGGTTTCAGTGGCTGGGCCCTGCAGGGGGCGGCTGCAGCCGGTGTGTGGGGCTCCGGGTCTGGCTGCACTGGGTCACCGCCTTTGAAATGCAAAAAAACTAACACCTCCCCCCCCCATGGCAACTCCACAACCTCCCCCCTCCACGCACCATGTCAGAGCGAGGGCAGAGCCATACGAGTGAGAACATCAGTGTCTGTCTGACCCTGCGGCAGCATCTGGAGCCGGGCACAGAAACTTTTCACTCCATCGCCGTGTCCTGGGATGGTGCAAATCGTTCGAGCCCCGTAAAACAGCCCGGCAGGTTCCATTATCTGTCTGGTAACTGGCAAATCCGTGAAACCCGGCCAGGCCGGTCAAATACCCGCGTCTCCGGTAACCCCAGGGCGTGTGTGCGGTGACCCTAGGACGGGGGTCGGACGGGGTGACCCTAGGACGGGTGCGCGGGGGGGAGGGTGACCCTAGGACGGGGGTCGGACACAGTGGTCCTAGGATGGGTGCGTGGGGGTGGGGGGGTAGCCCCAGGCTGCACCGAGCTAGCCAATGGTTCGGGCGCGGGGGGGGGGATCCCGGCTCAGCGCCTGCCGTGAGTGACAGAAGCCGGAGCCCGTCTGTGGGCGTCTGCTGCCACCTGCTGGGCAGAGCGAGCGTTGCTGGGTGAGACGCAGCTCACTGGGGCCGGCTCTTGTCCTGAGCTAGTCCGGGGGCCGCTGCAGGTGCCACCCAGCCGGAGACGGCGGCGCTATGTGGGGTCCCTGCACTTCAGCCACCCCAGCCTCATTGCTGCATGACCAGCGCGGTGAGAGCGTTTGCACGGACGTGACAGCCCGGCCTGCGCCCGCCCAGCATAGTGAGAGCGTTTGCACGGATGTGACGGCCCGGCCTGCGCCCGCCCAGCGCAATGAGAGCGTTTGCACGGACGTGACAGCCCGGCCTGCGCCCGCCCAGCACAGTGAGAGTGTTTGCACGGATGTGATGGCCGGGCCTGCGCCCGCCCAGCGCGGTGAGAGCGTTTGCACGGATGTGATGGCCCGGCCTGTGCCCGCCCAGTGCAGTGAGAGCGTTTGCACGGATGTGACGGCCTGGCCTGCGCCTGCCCAGCGCGGTGAGAGCGTTTGCACGGACGTGTGAGACCAGCCTGCGCCCTCCCAGCACAGTGAGAGCGTTTGCACGGATGTGACGGCCCGGCCTGCGCCCACCCAGCGCGGTGAGAGCATTTGCACGGACGTGTCAGCCCAGCCTGCGCCCGCCCAGCGCAGTGAGAGCGTTTGCACGGACCTGTGAGCCAGGCGTCCGGACGCAGCATCCAGATCCTTAGTTACCAGAGCAGGGAAAGTTACAGCAAAATCCAGCTGGATCTGTCCACAGCCCTCTGAGCCCAGCAGCATCTCTCCCACTTCACAACCCACCTGGCCCCTCCTCAGCCCTTTGTCCCCCCACTGGTCGCACCCCGCTGGCTTCCTATGCGGGGGGGGGGGATCCATGGGCATTTGTTGCTAGGTGCCAAATGTCCGGGCTATTGGAGTGGCCATTGTCTTCTGGGTAGGAAAGTATCTTGTATCTCTGGGTCTCTGCATAGAGCAAACACCCTACTTACCCGTGCACCACCTAGGGGAAACCGAGGCACACCCAATATTCATCCAAAATATTATGACAAATTCCCACTCCGTCGCGTGTGTCCAGGCTTCGTGGGCTCATCCAGGCCATCCGGTGCCCTTCTGTCCCCTGCGCTGACCGGACGAAGGAGTTACTCGGCCGCTGTTCGGAAAGAGCGATGCAGCTGACCATAGCAACCCCAGAGCGCGACTCTGCTGTCGGTCTCAAGGAAAGTCTTCACGTCTGCGTTAATGCGGGACACGCAGGGCAGCGCTTGGAGCAGGTCGTCCCACTGCTGCCCGGGGCTTTAGCTTGAGACGCTTTAGGAGCCGATGGCTGAACGCAATGAGCCGTGCGCGGCACTTTTCCTGCATGGCCTCAGGCCAGTGAGCCGCAGCACACGAGTTCGGGGCTCTGATGAGGTGTCTCGGCGTCACGCACAGAAGAGCTCGGTAATGGCCCAGACGCTGTTACGATACACATGGCCGATGCATGGCCGTTTCCATCGGCGCGGGAACGAGGGCGCAGCACCCCCAGGTCTCGCTGTCTGACGTTGGCTGGTGCTGCCAGAGCGAAGCCGCATATTTCATGATTCTGGGGGGCCCCGGAGCTGTGCTGAGCCATGTGGCGTGAGCGGGAATCGCCCCTTTTCACCGTGCGTTTGAACATCAGGGTTAGTGTCGTTAGCTGGCTTTCAGCGCCCCCGTAACGTGGCCCAGCACCACTGCCCGTCTCCTACCTCCACGGGGGGCGGGGCGGGGGGGCGGTGCAGAGCTGGGCCTGGGCCCGGTGGCACCGACTGGCTGGTGCGAAGTGGCTGTCGGCAGCGTAACGCTGAACGCGGTTCTGCTTCCAGGGGACGCTGGGCTGTTCGCCAAGGCAGGCAAGTCGCGGGCGGGTCAGGGGGGAAGTAGTCAGGTCAGGGGGAAGCGGGCGTGTTGTGTGTCAGGCGGGTCGGGGGGAAATCAGGTGTGTCGCGGGTGGGTCGGGGGGGGAGCGGGTGGGTCAGGCGGGAAGCAGGCGCATTGGTCTGGTTGCTAACTGGGATAAAGCGAAGTGCCAGGCTGTGCGCTTGCCCTCGTCCGGCTGAGAGAGTCGTGGGGGCAGCTGTCACACGGGTGGCCGGTGACGCGGCCCTGCCGGATGACACTGGGAAGGTGTGTGTGTGTGTGGGGGGATCCAGCGGCTCGTGGGCTCAGCGTGAGCTCAATGGGCCGCGAAGCCGCAGCTGTAAGAACAGGAGTTGTGCCAGCTCTCTCGTGCGGACGCTGATTGGGATGACGTGGGAACTTTCTATAGGATGTGTATGAACCTGCATGTGCCCTGGGGCCCCTGGTCCGTTGCACGGCTGCCCAGCATGGGGGAAGGGGACGTTTGCTCTCAGGGCAGGCTGGAGAAAGGCGAGTGGCTCGCTGCCTGGTCTGGGCGGGATGAATAGCGTCGTTAAGGAAGTGGCTGAAATGGGGGTGTCACGGATCCACGGCCCCAGCTTTGGAACGGTCTCTGGGGAAGCCCCTTCAGTGGGCCAGGCCCCCTTAGACTGGACCCCGTGAGCTCCGGGCAGCGAGTCCCAGGGCGACAGACCCCGAGGGAGACTTGTCCATTCTTCAGGGACTAATGCACCTCACCCAGCATCTGCAGGGACACTCCCAGCACAAAAGAGTCGGGTTATTCGTTAACTGGACACAGCACGAGAAGGCCTTTGGGTAGCCTAGAGAACTGAAGGCTAAAGCACAGTCCATCCTGGTTAGCCCAGAGCCCAGCCCAGCTGTAGCAATCCCCTTGGTTCAAGCTCTGTCCGTCCCTCCGTCTGACCTCCTTTGTCAGACTCCAGGTGAGAGCCCCCGATTCCTTCCAGCAGCCAGCTCTAATCCCCCACCTCACATCTCCCCCGGCCTTTGTTCTCCAGCTGGGGGATTTTGCTCAGCCTCTCTGCTGAGAGGTGGGGAAATCTGTATCCCTCTGGGACATTGGCTGCTAGGTGTCACTGTCCTGGGGACTGGATTTGCCATTGTCTTCTCCAATGCTCCATTGCTATGGGGACCGGACCAGACCCAGACAGCTCGGTGACACCCACACCGACGTCTCCTGGCCTGCTCTGAGAGGCCTTTTCCACCCACTGGGTAACAACACGGCACATGGGGAAACTGAGGCAGGGGCCCAGAGAGACAATGCAGCTCCAGTGAGCGGAGACCCCAGCTCAGGAACAAGGGTGGCCCTAAGGGCGTCCGGGGCCGGGTCCAGGCGACTCTCAAACCCTGTCGTTGGCGCTGCAGGTACCTAGGGAGGGGCGTTACTCCCTGAAGCGTCTCCACCATGGGTTGGCCTCAGTTGGACCCGCAGGGCAGGGCTCCCGGTGGGGAACAGGAGGGCTCCGGAGCTCCAGTCCAGGAGGTGGGGAGCCCACGTGGCTAAGGGCGCGTGAGACCCCCATCGGAGGGGCTCCTCTAGGAGCTGGCCCGAAGCCGGGGGCGTTGCGAGGACCCTGTGGCTCCGTGGCGCTGAGGAAGGCTGAATAACAGCAGGGACGGCTCCGGCAGCTGCTCCATCTGAGCGGCAGGGCAGGGTCAGACCCACGGCTAATCAAAGCACTTGTCCTGGTGTGGACAGGTGGTGAGCATGGAAGACAAAGACAATTCCGGAGCATGTGCACCCAGGCGTGCCGCTGCATGGCCGGCGAGCCCGTGGGCTCCGAAAGCTCTGGCTCCTCGTGTGCTGTTCTGGGCTTCAGTTTCCCTTTTCGTAGGATGGAGACCACTCGTGGGCTGGCCGTTGGCTAGTGCTGGCCGTTGGCTGGGTGGTGGTGGAATTACGGCCGGGCAGCGGGAGCCCTGGGGCTGGGCAGTTCGGCTCCCCCCGGAGTGGTCGGGGGTGAGGCCGTGGCTGAGCGGAGGCAGAGCTGGGGGTTCGCGTCACACTGACCGGCTCAGATCTCAGCGTGCCCGGGGCCTGGCCCAGGACGGCTCCGCGCTTCTGCCACGTGCCAGCAGCCCTGACATCGCCTGTCGCTGCCCACGGACACCAGGAAACATGGGGCCCAGAGCTCAGGCCGGGCCGGGCCCCGAGCGATGGGCCAGGTCCTGCGAGTCCAGCGCTGGGGCTGGGGGGCAAGCGGCCTGTGTCCTCTCCCGGCCAGCTCCATGCGGCCGCCCCAGCTCCCAGACCAGGCTGGTTCTGACCCACTAACGCGCCCGCAGCCCGGGGGTAGCAGCTGTGGCTGACACAAGGCAGAGCAGGGCAGGGGGATGGCAGGGGCAGGGCCCAGCTCGGGGGCAGGGCAGGGGGCAGAGCAGGGCAGGGCCCGGCTCGGGAGCAGGGGCAGGGCCCGGCTTGGGGGCAGGGCAGGAAGAGAACGACCCGAGATGAGTGGGGAGCCCCGGGTACAGCAACCTGGGGACCCACGGAGCAGAGAGAGCGAGCGGGGATCCCCCCCCCCCCCAAACCAGAGAGCAAAACACTAATTGACGTCAACGTCGGCTCCCCGTGCAATCACAGAGCTCCCCTGCCTGGTGACGCTGCCCCTCCCCCCCCATGCTCTGCCCCCGTCAGCACCCCCAGGGCAGCCCCAGCTCCAAACACCCCAGCCTCTGCCAGGAGCTCAGCCCCAGCTCCTCCCAGCGTGGCAAGAGTCCCCGGAGCTGGTAGCGTATTCGCAACTGTCAGTGCACCTGCACATACACACAGACTGCATGTACACACTGCACACACACTGCACACAGACACACAGACTGCACACATACACACAGACTGCATGTACACACTGCACACACACTGCACACAGACACACACAGACACACATACTGCATGCACACACACTGCACACAGCACACAGACACACTGCACACACACACTGCACACAGCACACACACATACTGCACGCACACACACTGCATGCAGACACACACACACTGCACACAGGCACACGCACACACACAAACAGGCACACACTGCACACACACACACTGCATACAGACACATACTGCACACACACACTGCACGCACACACTGCACGCACACACATTGCATGCAGACACATGCACACACACAGGCACACACACTGCACACACACAGATTGCACACACACACTGCACGCAGACACAGGCACACACACAGACACACACACTGCACACAGCACACATGCTGCACACAGACAGAGGTGCACTCCCACAGGGCCATCCGTGGGATTTATGGGGCCCTGTGCAGTATTATTAAACTGGTGCCCTTGTGCCCCAGAGCAGCCCGGGCCCACATGTGTATGTTAGAGAAGGGGGGGGTGTCTTTTGAAGGATTTATTTAAAAAACTCTATGTCTGAAGATCGAAGCGTTTAAGGCTAAAGATGATTGTGCATCTAAAAATCTATGCAAGGAAGTTTTAGAAATGTGATTTTATAAAGGTTTCAGAGTAGCAGCCGTGTTAGTCTGTATCCGCAAAAAGAACAGGAGTACTTGTGGCACCTTAGAGACTAACAAATTTATTAGAGCATAAGCTTTCGTGGGCTACAACCCACTTCTTCGGATGCATATAGAGTGAAACATTGAGGAGATATATATACACACATACAGAGAGCATGTCTGT
>NW_020696821.1:0-3942 GCF_002925995.2 Terrapene triunguis
AGCACAGCTCAGGAATGAATTTATAATTTTTCGTCTTTCTCATAAACTGATGTCTTCCAAAAAATGCGTTTCGCAGCATGCTTCCTTGAGAAATTTATCTCTAGCACAAATCAGGAATGAAAGTCTCATTTTTTTGGCCTTTCTCACGAACCGAGCTCACTAAACCATTAAAAGTACATCCTCCTGTCTTCCAGGCGAGGTTTCCTTGAGACATTTGTCCCTAGCACGGATCAATAATTAGCTGTTTTTTTGTCTTTCTCCCCTACACGTCTCTTTCTAAACACTAGCAGTGCATTCTAATGGCTTTTAGATGAAGATTCCTAGAGAACTGTGCCCCAAGCATATAACAGGACTCAATAGTTCTTTTTCTTCCTCACAGAGACCAGAAGCATCACCTGGTCCCCAGTAGCATAAGGGTGGGCACATGCTGAGCGGTCGTACCAGTCCTTCTGCTTCCTCTGTGCCCATGCTAGGTTTCCTCTAACCCAAGCCCATGAGCTCCACGAGCTTTTCCCAGTAAATCAGTACATACTCCACCACTGATTATCCCCCTGGAGAGGCCTAGCCCTCCCACTCATCCCTCATGAAGTCGAGGGATCCCCTCACTCTCCTCCCGCAGGCCGGGACCTTGAGACCCCTGGTTTAAAGGCAGCTATCACTGGTTTAGTTAAACCTGTTCCAAACTGAGTTAAAATAAACAATAAAACAAAAGGCCTCTCTTACACAAAAATCAGTTTCATGTGGCTTTTTGCACCAGTTTAACTAGATAGTTTTCAACTTACACCTTGTGTTAAATCACTGCAGCTTCACAAGGTCTTTGTTTAGCAACGTAGTCACAAAAACCTGCAGCAGCCCATGGTGCTACAGCCCAGGTCTACCCTAGGAATTTGTTCCTAGTAGCTATGCCAGAGTACACTGTCTTCAGATGTTGATAGATATTTGGCTGTGTGTTCTTTCAGCGTGCTTTCCAGCTCTGCGCAGATAGCAGAGACAGCAGGCTGTGATTGAACCACCCAATAAATTCACAGATTCGGTTTTCAGCAAAGGTACTTGGTCAGGTTTATTGCTGACGAGGCATGGTACTAATGCCCTGGCTCAATGGTTACAGGTACACTAACACATGTATGCCTGTGGCAATGGACCAGCTCAGTGAATGGCCCCGACTTTCCATTTTCCCTTCGGCCAGACAAAGACACCCTCTCTGAGATACATCTTTATACACAGATACAAACAAGTTACTCATTACTCCTGATGTACCAGGGTGCCACCCTCTGACGTATTAGGGTGCCACCCATTGATGTATCCAGGAGCCACCCATTACCTTGTACATGTTGGTTCGATCAAAAAATCTCTATCCATCATGCTGTCATCTTGACTTTTTCCTTAAGATGGGTCAGCGTGTTCCTGTTCTCTTTGGGGAACGTGTTTTCTATCGAGGTGTTCTGGTGCCACCTTTCTGGAATGTGTTTGCATATATTTGTGCCTAACACTACTTAGGAATGTGTGTTTCTGCAATATCAGCCCTATTCTTGCCAGATACTGTCTGCTTGCAAGCAGGCAAAACCCGACTTTGCTTCTTTGCTTTATATCAACAAAACTACTTTAATTCAGGCTAGGGTGACCAGACAGTGAAAAATCGGGACAGGGGTGGGGTGTAATGAGCCTATATAAGAAAAAGACCCAAAAATCGGGACTGTCCCTATAAAATTGGGCATCTGTTCATCCTAGTTCAGGCCTCAGGCCTCACACCAGGCCTCTGATACAAGGGCTTATGTTTCAGGCCCTCTTCCTACTACATAAACTATACCAGCAAAACGGTCCTGGTGGTTTATACCGGCAAAGTGACTTTGTACCACCTTATTTCACCCACCCTGAGCAAATCAAGTTTTACAGGGAATGGTCACAGCTTTGCCAGTATAACCGTA
This sequence comes from Terrapene triunguis, assembly GCF_002925995.2. Lineage (NCBI taxonomy): Eukaryota > Metazoa > Chordata > Testudines > Emydidae > Terrapene > Terrapene triunguis. The sequence goes on from NW_020696821.1 coordinate 1,926, forward strand.
TTTACACTAGGGGTATCTTGCTTTCTAGCATTGCCAGGCAACTGAGAGTATCTTCCTTATGAGTGTGCTACAGAATTCAGGAAACAGAGCAGGACCAGGGATATAAAGTTTAAATCAGAACTCTTGTTATAACATGACAAGATGGCTCCTACAAACTTTCAGCATACAGCCTCTGCGTGTATCTACTTCATGTGAGAGACCCCTGATAATGGGAGGCCTTCTGGTGATTAAACAACTAATTTTAAAGAGACTATAAATACAATATACTGCTGCATCACCCTTGCTTCATTCTTTAAACTTGTCCCAATAAATAACTGAACTTCTCAAACAAACAGGCCAGAGGCTTGAGTAGAGAATTACAGCACTGATTGCTGTTAAATCTTCATCTGCGTGGGTCTGAGACTGTTAACGCGTAACCTGCTGGCACTTATTTTTACCACTGGCGCAATCTGTCATCTCTGTATGGGGGGAAGGCTAGCTCAGTGGTTTGAGCATTGGCCTGCAAACCCAGGGTTATGAGTTCAATCCTTGAGGGTAGCAGTTAGGGATCTGGGGCAAAATCAGTACTTGGTCCTGCTAGTGAAGGCAGGGGGCTGGACTCAATGACCTTTTAAGGTCCCTTCCAGTTCTAGGAGATAGGATATCTCCATTAATTTATTTTATTTTTATTTATTTATGTCATCTCTGTAGACAATTGTCATACGAATCCTGGTCGCAAATGTGTGTGTGAGAGAGAGAGCGCGGGGAGGGGAGGGGGGGGCAATAGGCCACATGTTCTCCCCTTACTTACTAAGGCTGTGGAGTAACTGCTCACCTGCTACTGCAACTTGGCACTTAAGGTTTCTAATCCTCAGCCCCTCATACATTCCATAGAGTCATAGATGTTAAGGCCAGAAGGCACTTTTATGATCATTTAATCTGACCCTCTGTATGACACAGGCCAGAGAATTTCTCCCAGTGATTCCTGCATCCAGCCCAGTAACTTATGAGTGAGCTAGAGCAATTATGTATTAATTTATTTATTTTTAAGGAAGAGACTTACAATTCTGATTGAAGGACTACAGGAAATGGAGACTCCACCACGTCCCTTGTTCCAGTGATTTAAGTACACACATTGTGAAAAATTTGCACCATATTTTGTCTGGCTTCAACTTCCTGCCACTGGAATTGTTATTTCCTGGAGCTCACAGCCAGTTTAGTTGGGCTGCTCGTTCTGTTCAATGATACGCCTTATCATTTTATCCTGGAGGTCTGGAATGTGTTTTCCAAAAAAGTAACTGTTGTGCTATAAAGGAAGCCCATGATATTCAGGGGGTTAGATTAGATGCTCTAAAGGTCTCTTCTAGCCATAAAGTCTACTAATTTTGGAAAAACTGAGTGTAGCGTTGGGAGCAGACTCTGATGTTTTACTGTCTAGCCGGCTTGCTTCCTAGAATGAACACGCATTGAGTGGGGTGATCCACAGAGAGCAGCTCAAACCTTCAAAGTGTTAGGCCAGCAGCAGGACATTAGCACTTCAAAGGATGGGTGGGTGTGGCAGTGACATCACAAAGGCCTTTTGCAGGACCTCAGCCTATTGGTCAAAGGTGGTAGGGAGGTGGTGACCTCACAGAGAGATGCTGACATCAGCGAGGCAGGACGGAGCGCAGGGCCAGGGAAACCTCAGAGACCCCTGTGGCTTTGCTTCAGCAAGTCTCCTGCTCGAGGTCTCTCATTGAGGACTGAGAGAGTATTAAGGTTCACGTAAGTGAGCGTGAGGAGGAGCCTTTTTCGAGTTTTCTCCTTTCCTTTTACTGATTTTACTAGAAAACAGATGTCCCTGTTGAGAAGGTAAGAGCCTCGGAGAGGTTTGTAACCTGTTCAGTCTGATCCACCTGGTGCCAGATGAGTTCCAGGCATGGAAAACACTAGTTCAAGGTGGCAGAATTTTATAACCCACCTGGGATTTTGTCCCGTGGAATCACTGGGGGCATTAGGGTTTGTCCTTTTCGTTTTACCTTTTCCTCCATCCCTCCTT
>NW_020696821.1:3952-17427 GCF_002925995.2 Terrapene triunguis
TACATTAATTGTCTCTGCGCAGTTCATGAACTGTTGTTGGTCTGGAGCTCATTTGAGAGCACTTTATTCAGGCTCTGGCTTCGGCAGGGATGGGGAGGGACCAAAAAGGCTGGTTAGTGAGAGGCTGCCTTGACCCCAGACTCACGCCTGCTCCCGGCTCGGTTCCAGGCTGTCCAGGCTCCTGAGGATGTTCAGGAAGAAGGCTCTGCAGGTGGCCCCAGAGCCTGAGGGAAGCAGCTGCCATCTTCCCCAGGAGCAGAGCGGCCTCTCCGTCCCTGCTGGCGGGGAAGGAGCTCCCGGCCGAGCGAGGAGGTGCAAGTGCCCAGCCTTCTGGCAGAGGAAAGCCGCTCCCGGCGCAGGCGCTGAGGTGAGAGAGCCACCAGCCAGGCCGAAATGGAGCTGGCCCAGGATGCGGCTGGGCAGGCAGGACCCAGCCCAGAAGTGGAGCCGGGCAGGGTGGCTCTGGGGCTTGTTGTGTGGGAAGCACCGGCCCCAAGACCCCAGCCCCAGTTCCCAGCAGGAGTCATCGCCCTGCCCGGTCCCTGAGGACCTTCCAGCCTCCCCAGCGCAGGAGGTGGAGGATCCCTGTTGCAGCATCAGCAGCTCGGCCCGCTCCCCATGGGACAGCAGCAGCGCCTGGGACTCAGGCAGCAGTGAGGCCGATGGGCGCTGCTGCTTTGTTCTAGGTGAGGAGCCAGGCTGGGCTCAGGGAGGGGTGAGGAGGGGGCTGTGAACACCCTGGGCCACGCACTCGACCAGTACTATGGGGGCGAGTCCCCTGCCCAGGTGTCTGGCCTGAGCCACGTGAATCCCACTGACACTAGATGCTGCCACTTTGTGGTTGATGCTCCAGTTGGGTGGCAGGAGGGGAAGGCATCCCAGGGAGTCCAGGAGAGTGTGGGGGGGTCTCTTTCCTATGGACTCCTGAAGGAGTTGGCGGCTGAAGGCATCACTGAGAGGGGGGAGTGTGGGGCACAATCTGCCCTGGGTCCCGGAGGTGGGAAGGGGTCACATTGCCCCACCATGCCCCTATCCTTCCCCCGAGTGGCAGCAGGCATCACCTTGTCCACTTCTCTCGCTGGTGCAGGGACCCCCAGGGACTCAGAGGACGAGGAGGAAGAATGAGTGGACGTGGCCACAGAGGAAGCTGCTCTCAAAAACATGCGAGAGCAGCTCCAGAGCACGAGAAAGAACCTCTTTTGAGTTTTCTCCTTTCTTTTACTGGTTTTACTAGAAAACATACGTCCCTGTTTAGAAGGTAAGAGCCTCCGAGAGGTTTGGAACCTATCCTTTTTGTTTTATCTTTCCTCCATCCCTCCTTCCTTTCTCTTCATCTCTTACTTCTTTTGTCCTTTCTCCTGTTCCCCTCCCACCACCAGGAGGGGTGTGTGTTGCTGGGGGTACTCTTCATCTCCCATTGTGGGAGGTCCATCCAAAATGTGGGGTTGAAATAGTGCTTGGACCCCACTGACACTAGATGCTGCGATCCTGTGGCTTAGCATTAGTGTCTCGGATGACTTGGGGCAAGATCTCAACCTCCCCGCAACCCACTTCACTGCTGCCAGAATCCCTCCTGTCCCCCCTGCTAGAGCCCCCTCCCTGCCCAACCTGGGTGGGGGTGGGAGGAGAGGGTTCTGAAGACTCAAGCTGTGGTTTGGAGGTGGAACAGCTGTCAAGGGCACTGAGGCGGAGGTGGCAGGAGCTCACCCTACTGGGAGAGGGATTGCAACTGGAGGTTACTAGAAAGGAGAAGAATCTCCATTCTGGGGGTCAGGAGCTGAATCCATCCCTCAGTGGTGGGCAGGTGCTGTGTGGAAATGCTGCTGGTTCCAGATGCTCTTAATTCCCCCTGATTCCTCGGGGCATTTGAGTCTTGGACAGGTTCTCGTTCCCTTGCTGCAGGAGGACATCACAGCCAAAGTGATGCACCAGCTCCGCATCATCTGGCACTTGCGCCAGGTGCCTGAGGCACTGCGGGGGCTGTGCCTCTGAGGCCACCAGCAACTCCCGCTCCCTGCTGCAGGTACTGCTCTGGCTCACTGTAAATGGGGAGCTAGTGGAAGGGGAAATGGAGCCCCCTGGCACTCACTTAATTTCATTGATGTCATTTTATGAAGACTAGATGCCTTTCTAGAATGTGTTTGCCCAAAAAGTAAATATTGTTCTACATAGGAAGCCTGTGATATGCAGGGGGTTAGATTAGATGCTCTAAAGGTCTCTTCTGGCCATAAAGTCTACTAATTTTGGAAACACTGAGCGTAGCATTGGGAGCAGCCTCTGATGTTTTACTGTCTAGCCGGCTTGCTTCCTAGAATGAACATGCATTGAGTGGGGTGATCCACAGGGAGTAGCTCAAACCTCCAAAATGTCTGGCCAGCGGCAGGACATTAGCACTTCAGGGGATGGGTGGTTGTGGCAGTGACATCACAAAGGCCTTTTGCAGGACCTCAGCCTATTGGTGAAATGTGGTGGGGTGGTGGTGACCTCACATAGAGATGCTGACATCAGCCAAGCAGGACAGGGGCGCAGGGCCAGGGAAACCTCAGAGATCCCTGTGGCTTTGCTTCAGCAAGTCTCCTTTTCGAGGTCTCTCTTTGAGGACTGAGAGACTATTAGGGTTCACGTACGTGAGCGCGAGGAGGAACCTCTTTCGAGTTTTCTCCTTTCCTTTTACTGATTTTACTAGAAAACAGATGTCCCTGTTGGGAAGGTAAGAACCTCCAAGAGGTTTGGAACCTGTTCAGTCTGATCCATCCGGTGCCAGCTGAATTCTAGGCATGGAAAACACTAGTTTAAGGTGGCAGAATCTTATTCCCCACCTGGGATTTTGTCCCATAGAATCACTGGGGACATTAGGGTTTGTCCTTTTTGTTTTACCTTTTCCACTATCCCTCCTTCCTTTCTCTTCATCTCTTACTTCTTTTGTCCTTTCTCCTGTTCCCCTCCCACCACCAGGAGGGGTGAGGCGGGCTGGCTCCAACTGGCTGTAGGATCTGCTGCTGCATCGGTTGGGGGTTAGTATTGTTCGTCTTGGGGAGGCAGAGGCAGAGCAGAGAATGAGCTTGGCTGGAGTCAAGTTCTTCTTGTCCTGGTTAAGTGGTGACTGGGCTTTTAAGGGGACCATGCTCCAGGTTCATGCCTTCCTGTCATCCTGGAGCAGCTGGGGAAGCAAGTCCTCATGGAGGGCCCTGCCCATATCCCTGTTCTCCAGGCTCCCTTGGGGGCAGAGGAAATTAAGGGTCTAGCTCTAGCTTCTATCCTCTAGCATCTCCTGCAGAGGGGCTGAGGGGAAAAAGAGAGTCCTGGCCCACGGGGGACTGGGAGCTGACAGGAAAATGCTGATGGAGTCCCCTCTCCCTCTCCCTTCCATTAGAACTCAGCAGAATTCCCCAGGATGGGTCACCACGTGGCACAGCTGGCTCTGTTGATCAGTGACCCAGCCCAGGACATCAGCCAGCAGGCCAGGGAGGGGGTTTACCGGCTCTACCAGCTGCTGCTGCACCAGAGGGGTAAGGAACCCAGCTGGGAAATGGCACCTGATAGAAGAGTGAGACTGGGACCCCAGCCAATTTCTCTCAGACTGACCCCGGCTGGAGGATGAGTCTCTGTCTGTCTCTTTCTCTGTTCTACACCCCTCCCCTGCAATTCTGTTGGGCCAGGCACGCAGCGAGCACTCTGCCCACTGTGCAGCCACCAATGGGATTGGAAGGACACAAGCACTGCAGCCAGAATGACAAATGTGTGTGTGTCTCTCTTTCCCAGGGCTGAGCATCCATGAGGCCGAAGACCTGTGGTGCTGGGACTGGCACCAGGACAGCAGGCTCCTGGGCTACAGGAACACAGCCAGGGTGGGGGAGGTAAGGACACTCTGCCAGGGCATGAGACAGCTCAGGGAGTGGGGGTGGCTGGGTCCCCTGCAGTGGCTGCCTCCAGGGGCTACTAGATGGAGATGCCGTTCTAGCCCCAGGAGTTGGAGCCTGGCTCTGGGCAATCTGCTAATGCCTCACATCCTGTTGGTTTTAGGTCTTCGGAAAGTTCTTCTCGGAAGGGCAGAGAAGACTCTTCCTCCGGACGGCAGTGCTGGCCATCCACAACCCCCTGCTGCGTGTCAGCCAGGCAGGGCTGGTCCTGGCCTACTCCCTCATGGGGGAAGCCCAAGAGCTGATGGGGGACAAGGTAAGCAGCTGCATTAGATTCAGGAGATTGGGGCAGGGCCCAGGCCTCATTCCCATCCTATCGCCATTCGCTGGCCTGGCAGCAAGGAGCCTGGTGGGGAATGAGAGCGAGAGCAGATGCTACTGGGAAGGGAGATGAATTCACCTCCGTGAGCAGGAGGGAACCAGCTTGTCCCCGGAGCAGCTCCAACACAGCTCTTTAGCAAGGCTAATTAATGACAAGCTTTAACTCATCATGGACTTATGTTCTCAGGGTATGGTGCTTTTGCTCTTGGAAAGAGCAGAGGAGTCCCCTAAGTGCCCTCTGCGAGCCTCTCCTGTCCCAGAGGGCCTCACCCAGTTGCCAGTGGCCTAGTGTCCGTGTCACCCGAGCCACCACCTAGAAAGAACGGGAGGATTCAGTCAGCAGGGGCTGCTGATCTACCCCATTCACCAGGGTCGCCATCCTGTGGCTTCAGCATTAGTGTCTGGGATGACTTGGGGCAAGATCTCGACCTCCCCACAACCCACTTCACTGCTACCAGAATCCCTCCTGCCCGCTCCTGCTAGAGGCCCCTCCCTGCCCAACCTGGGTGGGGGTGGGAGGAGAGGGTTCTGAGAACTTGAGCTGTGGTTTGGAGGTGGATCAGCTGTCAAGGGCACTGAGGGGGAGGTGGCAGGAGCTCACCCTTCAAGGAGGGGGTTTGGCTCTGGAGGTTACTAGAAAGGACAAGAAGACTCCATTCTGGGGGTCAGGAGGTGAATCCATCCCTCAGTGGAGGGCAGGTGCTGTGTGGAAATGCTGCTAGTTCCAGGTGCTCTTAATTCCCCCTGATTCCTCGGGGCGTTTGAGTCTCTGACAGGTTCTCGTTCCCTTGCAGCAGGAGGACGTCACGGCCAAAGTGAAGCACCAGCTCTGCATCATCCGGCACTTGCGCCAGGTGCCTGAGGCACTGCAGGGGCTGTGCCTCTGAGGCCATCAGCAATTCCCGCTCCGTGCTGCAGGTACTGCTCTGGCTCACTGTAAATGGGGAGCTAGTGGAAGGGGAAATGGAGCCCCCTGGCACTCACTAAAAGGGAAAGTGGTGGATTCTCCATCTCTTGATGTCATTGAATGAAGACTAGATGCCTTTCTGGAATGTGTGTGCCCAAAAAGTAACTATTGTACTATACAGAAAGCCCGTGATCATGCAGGGGGTTAGATTAGATGCTCTAAAGGTCTCTTCTGGCCATAAAGTCTACTAGTTTTGGAAAAACTGAGTGTAGCATTGGGAGCAGCCTCTTATGTTTTAGTGTCTAGCCGGCTTGCTTCCTAGAATGAACATGCATTGAGTGGGGTGATCCACAGAGAGTAGTTCAAACCTTCAAAGTGTCAGGCCAGCAGCAGGACATTAGCACTTCAGGGGAGGGGTGTGTGTGGCAGTGACATCACAAAGGTCTTTTGCAGGACCTCAGCCTATTGGTCAAAGGAGGTGGGGTGGTGGTGACCTCACAGAGAGATGCTGACATCAGCCAGGCAGGACAGGGGCGCAGGGCCAGGGAAACCTCAGAGATCCCCGTGGCTTTGCTTCAGCAAGTCTCCTTCTCAAGGTCTCTCTTTGAGGACTGAGAGAGTATTAGGGTTCACGTACGTGAGTGCCAGGAGGAGCCTCTTTTGAGTTTTGTCCTTTCCTTTTACTGATTTTACTATAAAACAGGAGTACTTGTGGCACCTTAGGCCTGGTCTACACTAGGCTTTTATGTCGACTTTAGCGCCGTTATATCGAATTAACCCTGCACCCGTCCACACCAGGAAGCCATTTAGTTCGACATAAAGCTCTCTTTAAATCGATTTCTGTAATCCTCCCCAACGAGAGGAGTAGCGCTAAATTCGACATGGCCATATCGAATTAGGCTAGGTGTGGATGGAAATCGACGGTAATAGCTCCGGGAGCTATCCCACAGTGCACCACTCTGTTGACGCTCTGGACAGCAGTCAGAGCTCGGATGCTCTGACCAGCCACACCCCCGGGAAAATTTGAATTCATTTTCATTTTCCTGTCTGGGCAGTTTGAATCTCAGTTCCTCTTTGGACATCGAGGGGAGCTCAGCAGCAGTGGCAACTATGCAGAGCTCTCCAGCAGAGATGGCCGTGCAATCTAATAGAAAGAGGGCCCCAGCATGGACTGATCGGGAAGTCTTGGATCTCATCGCAGTGTGGGGCGATGAGTCCGTGCTTTCAGAGCTGCGCTCCAAAAGAAGGAATGCTAAGATCTACGAGAAGATCTCCAAAGCCATGGCAGAGAGAGGCTACAGCCGGGATGCAACGCAGTGCCGCGTGAAAATCAAGGAGCTGAGACAAGGCTACCAAAAAACCAAAGAGGCTAACGGACGCTCCGGATCCCAGCCCCACACATCCCGTTTCTACGAGGCACTGCATTCCATCCTGGGAGCGGCCGCCACCACTACCCCACCCCTGACCGTGGACTCCGAGGATGGGATCATGTCCGCGGCCGGTTCCTCGTCGGACATGACAGCGGACGGGGAAGATGAAGAAGGAGATGAGGAGGACGAGGCAGTCGACAGCGCTGGCACCGCTGATTTCCCCGACAGCCAGGAGCTCTTCATCACCCTTACCGAGATCCCGTACCAACCGTCCCCATCCCTTACCCCGGACACAGAATCAGGGGAAGGATCAAGCAGTAAGTGCTGTAAACATGTAAACATTTATTTAAAACAGAACGGTAATATTTATACTATTAACAATGTACATTTATAAAAGTTCTGTAAACTAGTAAAAAAATAATCAGGTACAAAACAGGAATATTTACAAAGGTAACAAATGGGTTTTCATGATTTCTCTGTCTTAGGCTCTTCTCAATTTAGTCCCAAGTGTTTTAAAAAATTTTCACAATGTCCGTTACTACATGATTCCCAGGCCCAAGACGCTCCACTCCAAAGTCCCAGTGCACCTACGCGAAAATCCGGTCAATGTGGCCGGGGATCGACGAGAAATCCTCATAGAAGAACTCCTCGTAGGTCTCGTGGAGGTAGAGCTCAAGCCTGTTGATCAGGTTCCGGGGTAGGGCGATCTTAGTGGGCCCTCCGTGGTAGCAGACATGTCCCCTCCACGCCACAATCAAGTACTCCGGGATCATCGCACGACATAGCATGGCGGCATACGGCCCCGGTTTCTGCATGCTTTCCCGCAGCATGCGTTCTCTCTGGGTGTCCGGGATCCTCAGGAGGGTGATGTCGCTCATGACGCCCTGCTTTGAATTAGGGAGGGGAATGTTAGTATTGGGACTGCTTTACAGCCACGCGGTGGAGGGAGAGGGGCAGCATACAGGGATCTTTCCCTGGGACAGCCGCGAGGGGGTGGGACAGGGGCAGAGTTGATGCTGTCCTGATTGCTGGCAGCAGAGACTGGCATTGCTTTCAATGTGAAAGGAGGCCAGTGCTACTGCTGGAGTTTTAAGCAGCCACAAGTCTGCGGCTTACCATTATTGCCTGCTCCAGAAGTTCAGGTCTCCAGCCACAGTTCTCTGAACACTCCAAGACCTCCGCAAGTCCACAGGCACTGAAGGCGACGGCCGAAAATTCGACCTTGTCCTGAGTGCGCATGTGAGAGGTTCAGTGCATGGTCTTGTTCACAGAGAAAGACTAGGTTCTTTGTATACAATTTCATTTATCTGTCTCAGGAATTCACTCCCTTTTTAAAATTCACACAGACACATCTGCGACTGTCTCCCAACCCAGCCTGTCAGCACACTCCCAGAGGCTAGCGCAGATTAGGCGGAGGAAGAAGAAGACGCGTGAAGACATGTTCTCAGAACTAATGGACTGCTCCCGAGCCCAGGCAGCCCAGCAGACACAGTGGAGGGAGAACTTGTCACAAATGCACCGAGCAGTCATGGAACGGGAGGAGAGGTGGCGTCAGGAGGACCAACAGGCTACTGAAAAGCTGCTTGGACTAATGAGGGAGCAAACGGACACGCTCCGGCGCCTTGTGGATGTTCTGCAAGACCGGAGGCAGGAGGACAGAGCCCCGCTGCAGTCTGTCTGTAACCGCCCTCACCCGCCACCAAGTCCCACACCCCCCTCACCCAAAGTCCAAAGAAGGAGGGGCGGCAAGGGCCGTTAAAACTTTCAGTCAACCCCTGCAGACTGCTCTAGCACTAGAAGGCTGACATTCCCCAAAATTTCATAAGCCCTTTCCTACCCACCTCACACAAGCCCCCGTCCAAGTTTCACACCCCACGTTTCATGTCTGGTTCGCAATAAAATGTTTGTTTCTCTCCATTACTGTTTCAGTCAGGTTCTTTTGAGGGAGAGTCTGTCTGGAGGGGGGGAAGGGGCTTGGTAATTGGACAGGACAGTGACCTTTAGCAGGGTACAGAGGCGGTGTCAGGTCCAGCATCAGGACACATACACAGTGCAGTCACTGGTTACCCTGGTCAGTCTGGGAGGTGTTTTTCATGTTCTGGGGAGGGGGGTTGCTCTGTGACTTTGTGGCGGGGGAGGGCAGTTACAGATCTTATGCAGCGGTCCTTATCCTGGCTCACAGATCCACGCAGCAGGGGATATGTAACCCTACCCCCCCTGCCAGAAAGTCACATAGCCGACACATACACACAGTCCCCCCCAGGAGTGCTGGCAGGCTCCATTGAAATAACCAGTCCACCAGTGCGGAGCCTGTCATTCCGGGAGTTTAGAGGCATCATTTGCATCCGAACACTGAACCCGCCCCCCGCCACAGTCTGCGTCCCCGGTTTAAAATATTCCCGCGAAAACAGCAATACAGACAACGGTGTTCATTAACAAAATCGAAATGATTTTATTTTTTGGGAAGGGGAAGGGGGTGAAGGGGGTATGTAACTGGAGAGGATAGTCAAAATGAACTGGGTAAAGAAACGGGGGCAGATTCAGCTTTTCTGTCCACAAACTGAAAAGTCACTGGTTGCCCTGCTCACTCAGGAACCTAGCTTTCAAAGCCTCCCGGATGCACAGGGCGTCCCGCTGGGATCTTCTAATGGCCCGGCTGTCTGGCTGGACGTAATCAGCAGCCAGGCTATTTGCCTCTAGCTCCCACCCCGCCATAAAGGTCTCCCCCTTGCTCTCACACAGATTGTGGAGCACACAGCAAGCTGCAATAACGATGGGGATATTGGTTTCACTGAGATCACAGCGAGTGAGTAAGCTTCTCCATCTCCCTTTGAGACGGCCAAAAGCACACTCCACCACCATTCTGCACTTGCTGAGACGGTAGTTGAACAGTTCTTTTTCTGTGTCCAGGGCGCCAGTATAGGGCTTCATGAGCCAGGGCATTAGCGGGTAGGCTGGGTCCCCGAGGATGACTGTAGGCATCTCCACATCCCCAAGAGTTATTTTGTGGTCTGGGAAGTAAATACCTTCCTGCAGCCGTCTAAACAGACCAGAGTTCCTGAACACGCGAGCGTCATGAACCTTGCCCGGCCATCCGACGTAGATGTTTGTAAACCGTCCCCGATGGTCCACCAGTGCTTGCAGCACCATTGAAAAGTAGCCCTTTCTATTGATGTACTGGCTGGCCTGGTGGTCCGGTCCCAGGATAGGGATGTGAGTCCCATCGATAGCCCCACCGCAGTTTGGGAATCCCATCGCGGCAAAGCCATCTATGATGACCTGCGCGTTTCCCAGGGTCACTACCTTTGGGAGCAGTACCTTCACGATCGCCTTGGCTACTTGCATGACAACAACCCCCACGGTAGATTTGCCCACACCAAAGTGGTTCGCGACTGACCGGTAGCTGTCCGGCGTTGCAAGCTTCCAGAGGGCTATGGCCACTCGCTTCTCAACTGTGAGGGCTGCTCTCATCCTGGTATTCTGGCGCTTCAGGGCAGGGGACAGCAATTCACAAAGTTCGAGGAAAGTCCCCTTCCGCATGCGAAAGTTTCGCAGCCACTGGGATTCATCCCAGACCTGAAGCACTATACGGTCCCACCAGTCCGTGCTTGTTTCCCGGGCCCAGAATCGCCGTTCAACAAAATCCACATGCCCCATTGCCACCGTGATGTCCTGGGCGCTGGGGCTCGTGGTTTCTGACAGCTCTGTGCCACTCTCCGACTTCAGGCTCTCACGGCGGTGCCGTAGCCTCCTCGCCCGATTTCTCTGCATCTGCCTCAGGGAAAGGTGTATGATAAGCTGCGAGGTGTTGAGAACGGCCACAAGTGCAGCGATGGTCGCAGCGTGATCCATGATCGCAGTGCTGTGGCGTCCGCGCTGTCACTGACCAGAAAAGTGCGCGAACTGATTTCCCGCCGGCGCTTTCATGGAGGGAGGGAGGGCGTTAGTGACGGACGGATGACGACAAATTTTTTTTACCCAGAAGGCATTGGCGGCTCGACCCAGAATTCCGATGGGCAGCGGGGACTGCGGGAACTGTGGGATAGCTGCCCACAGTGCACCGCTTCCAATATCGACGCTCGCCCGTTAGTGTGGACTCACAAAGTCGAATTACTGTCCTTAGTGTGTCCTTAGTGTGGACACACACGTTCGACTTTGCAATATCGATTCCACATATTCGATTTAAGTAAAATCGAATTAACCTCGTAGTGTAGACATACCCTTAGAGACTAACAAATTTATTAGAGCATAAGCTTTCGTGGGCTACAACCCACTTAGCTTATGCTCTAATAAATTTGTTAGTCTCTAAGGTGCCACAAGTACTCCTGTTCTTTTTGCGGATACAGACTAACACGGCTGCTACTCTGAAACCTACTATAAAACAGACGTCCCTGTTTAGAAGGTAAGAGCCTCCGAGAGGTTTGGAACCTGTTCAGTCTGATCCATCTGGTGCCCGCTGAATTCTAGGTTCCATAACCCTGACCCATGGTCTCCCTCCGCTGACAGGCTCTTAAGAAGCCCTGCCCAGAGACATGGATGCCGTGCTGAAGAGCTTGCTGATAGCAACCCCCAGCACAGACAATCTCCAGCACATCTTGGAGGTGAGCATAATGGTCAGGGGGAGCAGGAATTTTACCTTAGCCCTGGGGAGGCCTGGAAATGAGAGACTGGATGAGCCACGTTTCCATTGTGTCCTGCTACCTGAGAGCCATCCGTGGTCAGGGCAGTGAGTGCAGGGCAGTGTTGGGGCCCTTCCACCTTCAGGGATAGAGGGAAGGCGCTGGTGCTCGACAACAGGGCTCTGCCTGGTTCTGTTGAGCACTAACTCCAAGACCCCAGGCAGGCTTGTGGAGTGAGAGCATCAGACCCCTGTGAGGTCCAGGAGAAGGCCCTCTGAGAAGAGCACTGGCTCCTTCCTAGGAAGCTGCTGAGATTCTCAAGGAGGGATTCATCCCTTCTCTCCCATGGACACAGAGGATTGTAAGGAGCAGGGCGTTGTCCTTTATTCAACAGAGACCTGTCCTAGCTCTCACCCACAAACCTGGGAGAGAGCTGGGCACTTGACCGGATCCTACCCCTGCACTTGCCGTGGTACACTTTCTTCTCCCCTCCTGCCTTGGCTATTAGGCTATGGCTCTATGAACATGAAACAAACAGGAACTTCTTCTCTGTCTCTAAGCCAAACTGGTTTATCAAGTCTGACCTCTCAACATATTTCAGGGGGCATATTTGCAGTACATGTATAGAACTCATTATTCCCCACTCAGACTTGGTCACGCGGATTCGACAGCTTTTCTGCGGGTGATCTGACGGTCCCGTGCCTTCGACATACCTGCCACCGAATTGCCACCAAAGACTGTCTGCGCTTGCTGTGCTGGTGCCTGGAGCCACCCCTGCAGGGCAGGCAGCCCTATGAAGTAGTGCAGCAACTGGCGTAAGTTCCAGATGTATTTTTCTTTCCTTTTGCTTTTAATAAAATTTACCTTTTTTTAAGATCAGGATTGGATGTTTGTGTCCCTAAGAGGTTGTGCGTATGTTGTTTAATTAGCCGGTGGCAACAGCTGATTTCCTTTGTTTTTTTTTTCTCAGCTCTTCCCTGGGGAGGGGGGGTGAAAGGGCCTGAGGGTACCCCACCGGAAGGAATTCCCAAGTGTGCCTTTCTGGACTCTCAGAAGGGGGTTTTTTTGCATTTGGGTGGTGGCAGCATCTACCCATCCAAGTTCAGAGAGAAGCTGTAACCTTGGGAGTTTAATACAAGTTTGGCGTGGTCAGTATTAATTTTTAGAATCCTCACGGGCCCCCACCTTCTGCACTTGAAGAACATTTTGAACCAGAAGCACAGACCTCAGGATTTTAAAAGGACACATTTTTTCTTTTGGCAGCCTGCAAAGCCAGGGAGGTTTCGTTTCTTTTCTTTTCTTTTCTTTTCTTTTCTTTTCTTTTCTGCCTGAGGGGGAACAGGCACAAAAATGGTTCAGCCTGCAAAGCTAGGGAGTCCAACATGCATTTTTTTTCTAGCTTCGTGGCAACAAAATAGCCAGGCTAGAGTAGGGCAGCCCTGTGCATGAGGTTGAGGTCGGGCACCAAAACTCTAGAGCAACCAGTCTTCCCAAAGCGGCACGCCATGGAGAAGACAGACCCAGACCAAGCCCAGACATCCAGCTCCATGATGGAAATTCAGGGAGGGGATGGGGGAATGGAGAATTCCCAACCGAGATCCTGGTGTCAGGATGGAGGGATGCAATGAGGGGGGAGGGGCAATGGCAGAAACCCATCCCAAGGAGGAAGAGGAGCCAAAGGGGTCGGCAGAGAGGCCAGGGCTGGGAATACATGAACGGACCCCTCAGATCGCCTCCTGTTGCAGCAAGCAGGGGTCACTGCACAGATCTGCCCTGATGTCACCTCACCTACTGCCATGGATCCATACAATTGGTGCTACACTCTGGCTTTCGAACAGTCTCTCAGGAAGCCCTTTGATGTGCCAGACCCCCTAGAGGTCTCACTCTTCCTGCAGGGTAAGACACATGGGCTTCACTGCCTCCTGTGACTGGACCTCTGGGCCTTCAGCACTCCTGCTTCACACCAGGAGCAGTGTTCAGCAAATCCAGCTGAGATAGACTCCTGATGGAGACTTGTGTACACTTCAGGGATTAAGGCACCTCACCAAGCATTTGCAGTGACATTCAGAGCATTGACTAATTAACCAGGGTGACGGCCTGTCCCAAATTGGGCGGGACAGTCCCGAAATGCAGAGTTCAAGTCCCGGTCCCGGGCTGAATGACTCCAGGACAGCATCTCCCTCTGGGTCATTTGTTGCTAGTTGTCAATGCCCGGGCAATTGGGTTTGCCATCTTCAGTTCAGCAGGGGTGCAAGGTGCGGTAGGGGGCTTAGGGAAGGGGGTTGGGCTGCAAGAGGGGTGCAGGGTGCGGCAGGGGGCTCAGGGCAGGGGGTTGGGG